>NW_027495271.1:0-237436 GCF_021521415.1 Bidens hawaiensis
TTAAGGTTGGCAAGCAACACATCTCTTGCTGCAGCCTCTTCAACGCCCTTCAGCTTACGCTCAGTGCGGTCAAGCATACCCCTCTGGTCCAGTAGCTCTTGGAGCTTCTTGGCATCTTCCAAGGCCAAAGCATCATGAGCCTGTCGGAGCTCTTTTAATTCGGCTTTAAGCTTTTCGTTCTCTGTGCGCAAAGGCTCAGCAACGGCTTCAGCTTTGGCGGCCCTCTCGGTTGCGTTCCGTGCAGTTTCCTTAGCCAACCTAAGCTGTTCGTTAACAGCTTGGGTAGCCTTGGAACGGGCCTCGTGCCGGGCCTGAACTTCAACCTCGAGGTCCTTGAAGGCCTTCTCCTTTTCCGCAGCAACGGTCGCAAGTGTCTTATTCTACTCCCGGATAGCTCGCGCCTGGGCCACTTCCAGGCTACGCGCCGTCTTTAACTTGTCGTTTTCACGACAGAGCAACTCGACGCGCGGCTGCATCCAGGCAAGGAGAATTCGAAGCTCGTTGGTTAGCCTACCCTCCTGGTAGCTAGCCATTGCTTCCCCCAACGCACCACTAGGGGCGGCGTGGCGCTCCCATTCAACACAATCCGCAGCCGTACGGAGGGTCGTCTCCCGGCGGATACTCCACCGTGGAGCATACACCTCGTTGGAATCACGAACTGCAAAAAAAAAAAACAGTTAGAAAAAAATGATAAAAGGGATAATAGGCCAAAATAACCCCACGCACCTGTAGGGTCGACAACAGGCTGGTAGCCACCAAACCCATCACCTGAACCTAAGGGATATCCATCCAAAAGGTCAAGGAGATGGGAAGGAGGCAAAGATTGGCTAGAAGCCCCAACCCTGAACATACCTGAGGAACCGGCCGTAGTCGTCGGCGCCGGAGGAGGCATGGTAGAGGCCGCCGCGGTAGAGACCAACGGAGGTGAACTCACTGGAGGTGAACTCACAACCGTGGCCGTCCCTGCGGAAGAACCCGCAGGAAAAACCACCGCCGGTTCAGTGAAGGATGCAGTGAAGATGGCACTGACAGCCGGCGGGGGATGACGTAACAATTGGAACAGTTGCCTCAACGGGATGAGCAACTGAACCAATACTGCAAACAGGCGCAGCCGCCTGGGTCATCGCCTCGGATAGGTTGACCAAACCTACCGTCGTGGGTCCATAACTGCTCCCTCCCGCACCACTCTGGAATGCGGTTGCATCCACGCCTGCATGAAGACAAGATATTAAATATAATGGCGGAAAGATGTGCGGTTAAGATAAATGAAATTTATACTTACGGGTTTTCTTGAGCTTGAAGGTTCTGACAGGCGGGGACGAACCCGATGGAGCCGGCCTCTTCTTGCCGGTCACCGTCGTCGTACTGGGCTGCTCGGAGGTGACAGCTGTCTCAACCTACGAGACAGTGGTCTCACCATCACTAGGGTTCCCCGCCGCCTCCTCGCTTTCGGTCTCCGAATCAGACCGGTTCCCCTGATCGGCAGTGGAGGTAACCTTCGCCTTGCCCTTCACACCGGCAGCCTTCTTCTTCCTCACGAAGAAAGGACCATCTGCGGATTCCTCATCAGAAGATGACAGAATTAGAGGAATTCCAGCAGAGGTTTGAGCATGAAGAGGGCGGGGGTTAAAGAATCCCTTACCTGGCCGCGTGGCGCTCAGAATCTCGTGGCCCGGCGGGTAGACCTCCACGAACCGATCCGCCGTCTGCTCCAGGATGGGAAACTCGTTCTCGTCAAGATCACGAGTACCCAGCCGAGCGGGACCACCACTCTCCCGCGGTTGCAGAAGTGATCGTAAGTTGTTCCCCTCTGAAAATAAAAAAAAGAAAGAAAGAAATGGTTAGAACAAAAACCCTAAATTGGCAAATAAGACGAAGCATACCGTAAGGGATAGAGTTCAAACCGTATTCGAGGACGATGGGTATCTGCGGCGTCTCCGCCCCGGCATCCCTCCATACCCGGCTCATTCCGAGCATCACCATCCCAGACTCCGCAAAGCGGTAAACCGGAGTCTGGATCCGGGAGATCTTGGTAAACCATTCCGCCTCCTGGTAGTTGGAGGCGTGAAGGTTGGGGAGTGCTCTCCCGTTCTTGAATGTCATCGCAATAGGGACGACACGGGCAGAGATATAGAAATCCCGTTTCCAAGATCGAAGACTGCGCTCGGTAGCACAGATCTTCAAACCCTTGATCCGAGTGACCAAGGTGTACCAGCCTTGGATGCACCTCCAAGAGTAGAAGGTCATCAGGCGGTCGACGCGGGGCTCAACACCCAGAATGTGGCACACCCATTCAAAATGGCGGATCTTAGCGATCGCCATTGGGTGTACCTCCGTCAAGTGTACACCGTGTTTCTCCAAAACACGGTATACAAACTTCGTCAATGGGAATCGGAGATTCCCATATATGAAGAATGTGGCATATATCCCTATCTTACCCTTGGGGGCATCATACACCGTCTGATGAGGCTCTGGAAACTCAGGCTCGCAGGGCTCGAGCATGAACTTCTTGACGATGTACTGATACAGGTCGACGGAAAGAGCACACTGGCACTCGCCAGCAGTACTCTTATCGTCCTTGTCAGACGTAGACGTCGGGTTCTCGGAATACACATCAGACTCCTCAGCAGCAGCCTTAGGATCATGAATGGAAGACATGTTTTGGATGAAAAGAAGAACGATTTCAGGAGAATGCTCGACAAAAAAAAGTTAGAGAATTCGCCGGAAATCGCTTAGAAGAAGGAGGTGAATGTGAGTTGAGATGCATCATCTCCCCCCTTTATATACTCATGGCAATGAATGCGATGAATTTAATGCGGGGGAGAGAGAAAAGCGCAGGCACAATGAGACGACGACACGTGGAAAGCAAGCTGGCAACAGCTGTCGACAGGACGCGTGCCGTAAAATTCGCGCCCACGCGCCCTAAAACTCGCGCCCCACGCGCCTGAAAAAGCGTCTGGAATGACCATATACTGTCACGTCGCCATAACTTCCTGCACGTCCTGAAACTGTCAAAAGAAACCGTCGGAAGACGCTAACGTCCCTTCAACAGTTTGGACTGTTCTTATCCTTTCACCAACTCTTCAAATTTCAAAAAGATTCAAAAAGATTCAAAGATTCAAAAATAAGAGGGAATATACCCCCTTACCTTGGAAAGCGAGAAACCATAAGACGAGTTTGGGTACAGTGTCAAGGCGAAACCCTTCACATACTTAGCATTTGCAGGCCTTGGGAAACAAGAAACCGTAAGACAAGTGCGGGTACAGTGTCAAGGCGAAACCCTTCACATACTTAGCACTTGCAGGAAATTGAAGCCAAGAAGGATCTTATGGACCATGCTTGCGGAAAGAGAAATAACACCTCCGCATGACGAGAACGTTGAGAATTAGATTGTTTGAAGCTTCAAGATGGAATTGGTAGTTTAACATAACTGATCACTATGTCCAAAACTACCAAAACCTCGTGAAAAATCTATGCAAGTGAAACTCAATGCTCCCGACGTGCGAAGGGGTTAAACACCTACCCGCATCATAACCAATGATCAGGCAGAAAAGTCGGGAATTTCTGCAAGACATTAGGAAAACTGCGGGAAGAATCCCCACGGAAAACCTTAAAAAACAAAAACCCTCTTTAAAACCCCTTGCTTAAAGTCCAAAAGTTCACCTCACTTATTAACAACTCATGAGAAGAACAATGGACTGGGGGGACTTGAAGAGGTAGGTCCCAGCAAAGTCCAGTTGGACCCGCAAGACACACCTTGAAAAGGTACGTCTGCGCAAAGACCAACTGGTTCCGCAGGACCCACCATGCTCAGAGAGATGAAGACCTTACACGCAGTAAGCCAGCTGTTCCCGCAGGAAAGCCTCCCTTGGTACAGTACTCTACATGTTCCCGCAGCTGTGGGTACATACCAGGAAGGAAGGCTACCCGCACTAACGGTAAGGCTACACGCATAAGGCACTAACTCTTACACTTCAGCAATTTCACCTGAGGAAGGAATGAGCAAGGCGGGAATACTCCCGCCCAAATGAGCCAGTCCGTACGCTTCTGGAAGATCTTTTGTACTATACCTGCCAAGGTATGGACAAAATAGACAAGATCTGACCAAAGCAGCCCATGAACCAATCACAGGGTGACAGCTCACCGACAATAGTACGAGAAGCACGCTCTAGTACAAAATGTCACTATCAGCCGCTGCCTACCCACCAACTCCCATCGTGGCACGTACACAGCCCATGGTTGGTGAAAAAGGAATATTATAAAGCTTGCCATGTCACTATCAGCCGCTGCCTACTCACCAACTCCCATCGTGGCACGTGCGTAGCCTGTAGTTGGTGGAAAAGGAATATTATACAGCTGGTCGTACCTGCTTGGAAACCTACCTTCGGCTATAAATACTCCAACACCTTGGAACAGTATCATTATCTTATATCATCTGATGTTATCTTATCTTCTCTAGCTATTTCTCTTAATATACACTTATATTCAGAGCAATCTAGTCTGATTCTCACGCCGGAGGGTGGTCACAAGGAGGAACCCCCCCCCCCCCTTCTCAGTGACGAGCTCACGGTGTCTGTTTTGCAGGTCAAGAAGAATAACCATCTTTGCCGGACCTAACCCTCGTGGGAAACATCTACTTAACCCTAAGATTATCCGTAATCTGCCGGGGTCACTTAGTGTTTCTTCACGACCGTTAGAATATGTGGTTGTGTTGGTTTCTGATTGCACATGGAAGTTAATATATATATAGATAAACATATATACAAAGACTAGATAGCTAGGAGGGGGATGATTAAATGCAGATATTGTAAGAGGAATGGAAGGAAGGATGTTTAAAGAGAGAACATGGAAGTGTTTGGTGATGAATCTTTAATTGAAGATATTGACATCCTCTACTGTCCCCTTCCTCCTATCACTTTTTATTAAATTTCTTTCATGGACATTTAATTTCGTAATTTATATATATAAATATATAATGCATTATATATGTAGAGTTACGTACATATATCATGATTCATGAACTTTTGTTTTGTTTTGATTGATCATGTTTAGCTTATGAGGTATGTCACATATGTGAGCAACGGACACATGATGGTCATGCGTGTTAATATTCGGTTAATCATGCAAAATTCCAACTATTCATGCGTGTTTTATCGGTTAATTTGTGTAGGATCGAACTTTGGGATCAAGAGAGTAGATTAGCCAAAGATAGGATTAGGATTGGGACTAATATATACTAACAATAAACATAGAACAAGTAAATGCAATTTAGAGAGAACGCGCACATGTTTTACAAATGAGAGTTTACAAGTATTTATAGACATTAATAACTAACTGTAATACCAGCATGACTAGTTTAACTGCCAAATAACTACCACTTAATTAACATAACTTTAATTACCATGCTTAGGATATAGTTTCAATAGAATAATAAGAATAAAACTTAGGACAAGAAGGCTTGATTAATATCAATCAAACATCCCCCCCCCCCTCTCCTAATCAAGGCATGGTTAATATTCAAACATTCTTGTTCATCCATAATCCATTGTTGTAATCATGGGGTGCAGCTTAGTGTAGCCTCCCTCTCGCCTGCGTTTTTGTGATTCTATTCAAGCTTCGTCACTGGTTGCAGTCCCGACTCAAAATTTGTATTTGGCCTTTTCTTTTTGACCCTTTATTTGTAACAACTCCACTCTTTCATCATCCTACTTGCATAGTTGCATTACTTCATTCTTCTTCACTTATGCATTTACATACCGGCCCCTTAATTTGTTCCTACATTCATTGTATCCATCTTCATTTACTACATTGATCTTCGACTTACATGAATCCTTGATCACACCATCCTTCACTACACTTCTTCTCTATCTATCACAAATTACACTTCTCCCACGCAATTCCTATATCCCGCAACTTCTTCACTTTGATCGATTCTAAACCGACTAAATTTTTTCACACACATCTCATTTGGTTAGGGCCTTGATTACTTAGCACATACAATTAACTCTTCACTTCATTTTGAACCACTCAATCATGTCATATCTTCTATAAATCTTCTCGGGCGGGTCATTTCCACAACTTCTAATTCTTCTGTTTGGTTTTAATTTCCTAGTTGTCTGCTATATCTCCACAACATCTTTCTTCATGAATGTTGGTTTGGAATTCGTTCCTTCAGGATCTAACCAATCCCGAACATCTACAGGATACGCACAAGATCTAACTTATCGCAACCCACATCCATTCACAAACCACAAAAAGGGAAAGCTAACATTCGAATAAAAATATATTTTCCTTCTTCTGTTGTCAAATAAAAAATCGTCCCGGGCTCGCAAATCACCCACCTAGCTAAACGTTATGATAATATCATCAAGAACACCTTCCTTCACCATGTATCATATATTAAATACAACACATTTTTAATCTATCTCTCTTGATTTAATCATTTAATTACCCAAATGTCCATAACTTAAAAACTACGTACAACACCGTGATCCTACCAAAACATTATATACATGTTGGTACAACTATCATATAACAAGAACAGAAAATGCAATAGTAATATTTTATGATCATAGTTTTTGCCAAATTAATTAGATTTTGAATAAGAATGGTCATGTGACACTTGCATTTTCTCATATGTGGGACCCACACAGGAGTGGGGTTTGCAGAGACAAGGTTGCATGGCTAGACCGCCACTTGCACCATCATTATACGACAGTGACGGGGCCAACACCGATAATTCTATCACTCCCTGCCACGTGGCATCTTCCCCATGTGGCATTGCTCTTATATATTTACAAATGGTTACCGGCCATCACCCTTGGATGTTCTTCCTGACCTAACACACACACACACACCGTATCTCTGTCGGATCATCTTTTGTTTTCAGTTCTTAACTTAAACTGGCAGACAAACTCACGCACTGTGGTGGGGATGCATCGGGAATTTGATTGGTTATCGATTTGGTTCATTACGATACTGATATTGGCTATATAGCTGAAGTAGAAAAACTAGAAAGTAAATTTTTAAATGCATATATACCCAATCAAATATTCAATTGCATATATTCTCTATCCTTGATTACAAAATTGACAAATTAATCATTTTGACTTGTTTTAATTAAAAATAGTTTATGTAATTACTATTTTACCTTTACTTTTGTACGCTTTCAACAAATAACCCACAAAAAACTACCCCCCCCCCTCTCAACGGACATATTTAGTATATGTATGAATGTATTATAACAAGTGTTTTTATATATGTATTAAACTATATTTTGTTATGCTTATTGTTATAACATTAATCGTCGTTTTAAAAACTAGCTTACATATTTCGTTGCAGCTTGTCAGGGCCTGCGACCCTTTTTTTTGTTCAGCCGAGGTATTTAAATTTGCAAAGACGGTCTTGTTTCGAAGACGGTCTTGTGTGTATATACAGACAGTGCAAGAGATCGTAAGTAGTGAGTGAGAAGCGGTAGAGACTAGAGAAGTAGTTCTTGTGATTTGTGAATGTAAGGCTAACTTTATTATTTTGTATGCAGTGTGGGCCATGTTAAGTTGGATGGGTCAGATCTTACCCGTTAATTGTCACACCCCGACCAAAGGCGGAACATGCCGGGGTGCAACGTGATTGGACAAATACACAAGACACTAATAAAGTGACAATATTTAATCAACTCATTTACTTCACAAATCAATAAACAACACATCTTGGTCATACAACAAATTGAACACAAGTAAACAAATATATTGTTCGTTTTACTAATATCCTAATAGTCTTGGTAACGTTTTTCGTTAAGTCCTCAAGTCGATAAAAGTCAAACCTGTAACAATGCATAAAATAATATTTTGTCAACACGTATGTTGGTGAGCAATTTCATAGTTTGAGTATATATAATATGAGCGAAATCCACATACGTATATGAGACTATAAATAAAAGCATCAACCGTGACATATAAAACATATGTAAATGAGGATCCTTTCTACTCGGTAACAACCGACATACTCGGATAATGAGGCCCTATTCTACTAGCACAAGGCTAAGTAGTTAGGGGAGCGTATGATCATACTTAATGAGGCTCAACAACGACATAAAAATAAACACGCGCGCACGTAAAGCATATAAGGCATATAACACACAAAAGAGCAAGTATTCCAAGTATCATATATCCTAAAGTTTGTGGTTTGAGAAACGTGTATATTAAATCATTCTTGTTTTGAATAAGTATGCATGTTACCCCCAAAATATAAAAGTGAAAACGGGGGATGAAATGTACTCACCTCGATTGATGAACCGAGAAATAAATAGACAAATAAATGAAGCTCGAACGGTAAACGAACAGATCTTACTTGAAACGATAAAGACCTTGGCTAAAATAAATAATGTAGCATATATTAATGAACTTGAAACCATAATGAAACTATATTGGAAACGTTGAACGAGGAGGTTCGGTTGTCAATCGGATTACCGGTTAATTTGTTATTGATTAGAGACCCGTACTTAATTGGTAATTTAAAATAAAATAATATTATTTTATTGGGCTTTTAAATAACTACACCAATATTAAATAGAAACGAGACGGGTTTTAAATCAAGAGCTCGGTTGTATAAAGAAATGAATTGATAATAAAGTTTATAATAATATTATTAATGATAATGATAGTAATGATAATAATAATTCTAAAAAGATATGTATATGTATATATATGTATATATATGTATAAGATGATGATGATAATAATAATAACAATAATTATTAATAATAATACTAATATAGTATAATACTAATAATAGTTAAAGAATTAAGATCTTAGTATTAATTAAAATGTTGTTGATAAAAATGATGATAATAATAATAATAAATAATATTGATAGTAAATAATGATACCATACACGATGTTGATTCGATTTCTAAACGAGTTCACAAAATAAATATAACAGTATTATTGTTAGTAATTAATAATAACAATATGATTTAATGGATAATAATAATGTGATCCTTTGATGATAATAAAAACAACTTTAATATTTATAATAATAATGATAATAATAATAATTTTAATATTTATAATAATAATATTAATGAATACATATAATAGTAAGTTTAATGTAATAATACTAATAATAATTTTTATGTAATAATTAGCACTAATAGTAACCGAAACTTATTAAGTATAAATATAACACCAACGTAACATCCTGCTTTTGATAAGAATTGATAAAATAAATTTCGTTCATTTTGTAAAGTGTCGTGTGTCAGTTTAAATAAATAAACTAATAGAAGGTGGGCTTGGACTTTAGAAGATGGAAAATAAGGAATGGAATGGGCCTTAGGTCCATGGGCTTAAGGGAGTATAAATACCCCTTAAACCCTAAACCTTTCCATTTTTATCCATTCTCTACACCATAGCCTACACCTTGGAAAACACACACACACCATCCTATAACCCGAACCAAGATCCGAAGTCGAAACCCAAGATTGTTGGTGCTAGATCATTGTGACGAACCAAAAAAACATCAAAGACCAGCTCGTGTTCGAATACCGACTCGTCTAAGGTACGTTTATATTTAGAAATCGTTCATATAGGTTCGGTTTGATTAAGGAAATCATAGATCTGTGTTAGTTTGTTATAAACGAATCCAAAACAACAAATCTTATGGAAATTGGTTAACATTGATGGGTTAATTGTAAACCTAAGTAAACCCGTAACTTATATGCCTAAATCGCACCCCTTAAACATCGATGTTAGGCCGATTTGATGGTTGGGTTTGTAGGCGCTGGTCAGACGATTCCGTTGATACCAAAATCGCGATATTTGGTTAAGAAACGAATGTTTAATTGCAGATCTAAGATCTGTTGACTATTTGTTGTTCTTGACGATTTTGACTTTGACCCTTGAGTCAAAGTCTGGATAAGAACTATTGGTGATTCGTTATGGGTGATTCTTTAGCTAGTTCGTTATGGGAGCTTAGCGAATCAGAGGGTGATTCGTTAGCTAATTCGTTATGGGAGCTTAGCGAATCAGAGGGTGATTCGTTAGCTAGTTCGTTATGGGAGCCTAGCGAATCAGAGGGTGATTCGTTAGCTAGTTCGTTATGGGAGCCTAGCGAATCAGAGGGTGATTCGTTAGCTAGTTCGTTATGGGAGCCTAGCGAATCAGAGGGTGATTCGTTAGCTAGTTCGTTATGGGAGCCTAGCGAATCAGAGAGTGATTCGTTAGCTAGTTCGTTATGGGAGCCTAGCGAATCAGAGGGTGATTCTTTACCCAATTCGTTAAGGGAAAAGTAACGAACTAGGAGTTTAATATAAAGACAGAATGGTCCCTGGACTTAGAAAAGAATTATATAATTACATAACAGCCCTTGGAGTTTGGCAATTTATGAAAGATACCTTTAAAGGTAAATGAGTAACGATTAACTAACCAGGTAATGATTTAATAAAGTAAAACAGCTTAGACGTGTAAGACTAACTAAGTAGCAATGAGATGACTAGAGCGGTACTTAATATTGTAATTATTATACAGTTAGTCGTGCACAGATCAAGAAGGGAATAACCGTAAACGGTGAACGCAACCGCATTGAGGTGAGTTTCTAGCCCCACTTCCTTGTTATGTTTTCGGGGCTGTGTGCATACTCGATATGTTTGTTAATACACTTATCCTAAGTGATAAGTGTATGCCTTATATGAATGATGTGAAATGTGTGAGTGATTGCTTGTTAGTACGTGAACGATCTTCGGATATTGCACATACTGTCAGGTTGTAGTGTTACGTATAAGGTAACTATAATGTATTTGCTTATATGTACGAATGCGATAAAGTTAATAAACGAAGGAAAGGCATGGTTGTATGGTAACGAAGAGGGACCAGACCCTAATAATATCTGTGATGTTAGGTACCAGACCCTAATAATATCTGTGATGTTAGGGACCAGACTCTAATAATATCTGTGATGTTAGGGACCAGAACCTTATAATATCTGTGATGTTAGGGACCAGACCCTTATAATATATGTGTGGTTATAGGGCGAAAGGCTCTTTAAAACGTATGATTATGTATGTAAAGAAAGTATGAAGGTAAGAATGAAAGTATATGCACTTATGTGTGTATGAAAGAAAGTTAAGAGGTTAAGTATGAAATGTAAGAAGGTATTGTATTATTATGTAATTAACTAGAACTCACTCAGCGTAGCTGACTTTTAGTATGCACGTAGGTGAGTAGAATGAGGCAGGTAGCTTGAGGAGGACACATGGCAGAGTTGGACGAAGCTGGCATCTGAAGATTTTGCTATGATGTTTTATTTTAAAAGACTATGTTTTGTTTTTAAATGACTATGAATGCTCGATAAGACAAGAATTATGGTTATGGAATGTAATGGTTTGAATGTTTTTAATGTTCCGCGAATGTTTTAATTAACTATGATATTTAGAACTGCGTTTATGAGTAAATCCAACACGAAAGTAGGGCTACCGGTAAAGGGGCCTTACAACCAAAACCGGTCTAGGATGAGACTCGAACCCAGTTGTTCGTCTTTTCTCCAAATCACACCAACTCCATACCCGTGCAACCCGTTTCTAAGAGTACAACCCATAATTAAAACCGATTATTAACCATTTATATCCGATAATCGATATACGAAAAACAAATAACACTAAAACCCAATATTAAATACCTTATAGATGTTTATTAGGTCGCCGGAGTTGATTCCGGCCGCCGGAGGCGCGCCGGAAAACGGAACAAAGAGAGAGAAGAGAGAGAGGGGGAGACGGGGAGGGGAAGAGAGGCCGAGAGAGAGAGAGAGAGAGAGCGAGAGAATGTGTGAGAGAGGAAGACGGAGAGCAAAGAGAGCGAGAGATGGTGAGGGACGGAGAGCAGAGAGAGGCTGGGTTTTTGTTGGCTGCCGGAAAAACGAGCAGGAGGGAAGGAGGGCTCGCCGGAGATCACCGGAAAACGAACAGAGAGGGATAGGGATGCCGGCGGCTGGGGTTTCGGACCAGAGGGAGGTGGGTAGTGGTGGTGGTGTGTCGAAGGTGAGGAAGGAGAGGATGGTGGCCGAAATTCGCGTCGCCGGACTCTCGCCGGAGATTCGCGGCCGCCGGAAAACGCAAAGGGGAAAGGGGGGCGGCTAGCATGTTTATGATATTAGGGTTAGGGTATTTTCTTTTTATATGCATGATACATATTTATAATAACAGCCCTCCAAGTTTCTATAAATGTGTAATATGAGTTTAAAAGGTTTCCAAAGCTTAGAACGAGTTTATGAAAAATCAGTTTGAACCCTTTATGTTTTTCTTAACGACACTATAACATGACAACCACCGATTTATTTAAGATCGAGGTCTTTAATAATATTATATAATAATTAAATAAGGTTCAAAAATGTTGAGCTGAGTTTACGTATTAAAAGTTTACAAAAACGAATATAATTCGAGATCTGCATTTGACGAATGTCACATTAATAATCTCACAATCTCAATCTCACATTATAAAATTAATTTTTCTCTTCTCAATCTACATAATTTACTCATCCCAATCTTTTACACATATTCACAACCCATTCCAACTTAAAAAAAAGTATTTTTTAAAGAAGTCCGTTTTTAATAAAATTTACGTCAAATGTTCATAAATTTTTTAAAAAATATCGTGTATTCAATTATTTTTTTTTGGGTTCGAATATTAAAAGTTAATTGAATTATTAAGTTATTGGGGGTTAGTTTGGATTGCAATCTGGTATTGTACCACCGACGGCCAGAGCGTCAATCTAGATTGCTTTATTGCCTTTTTTTTTTAACTTTGGACCCACTAATTTTATTATGAGATTGTCAATGAGAGTAGCCTTAGACTTATAAGGTCCTATAAACCATCAGATCTTATAAGGTCCTAAGCCATAATCTATCTATAATAATATATATATAAACGAAAATATAAAAATCATACGTGTCGCGATGTGGTTGCTTCCTCTTTTTTTGGAGTCACTAGATTTGCTTGATTTTTAAATGGAGGATTTTCATGCATTTAACCCGAATTCACGGGTATGGGTCATACAAACCCAGATATTCCTTAAACGGGTTATAACATCTCATTAAATTAAAAATTATTCTCACCAAATTATTGATGTGAAAATCCTATAAATTAGGATATAATAAAAAAAATATTATATGATTTTTTTCAAATATTATTTATAATTAAGAAACAAATTTATAATAAAAAAAATAAGTGGGTCTTGGGTCTTACCAAACCCAGATAACTTTTAAACCGGTTTATAACATCTTAGTTATTTGTGAAACTTTTTTATTATCAAACTCTAAGTATATTATCAATTCATAACAATAAATAAACTTAAACCCAAATAGTATATAAATATAAAAAACGAGTAATGTAAAACAGTCCCCGTAATACGGGGGATAAAACTAGATAACTTATAAAAATTAAACTAATTACTTTTTAAAAATATTTGTATCCACTTTTCACTTTCAATATTTTTATTTATTAGTTATGGCCGTTTATTATATTATTATTTTCATTCGTTTGTTCTTATCCTGAGCAAAATATGTGTACCTAAATTTGTTAATTGGAAATGAGAGATAAATAAACAAAAACGATTAGATCTATCACAACATTATTAAAATATTTTATATGAATAAGTGTAACTGATTGTCTAAATTATTATTAAGCCACTGGGTATTACTCATTTTTGTAAATGAACGTAAAATAGGTTGACCCGAACACGATACGGAAGTATATAGGTTGACACTACACGATATGAAAAAATATATGGGTTGGGTTAAGGTTGAAGAATCTTAACCCGCCAACCCAAAACTTATAAATCTACCAACCCGACATGATTGACACTCCTAGACTTCACGTCCCATGTGAGCCGACAACGTGTAGTCTCACAAATTTCATCATTTAATACTTTGTTGAAAAATAAAAATCGTTTGTGATTTTTAAAAAGAAAAAAATAATTATCAACGCGGCTACGATCTGTCACTATTTAGTCATTTTACAAAATTTTGTAAGATTCAGTCATCAGAAAATGGCTTTATTTGTTGATCCAATTGTCGGGTTTACATGACCTTTTTTAATGATTCAAATGAAACAAAACAAACATATTAAATCATGAAAAAAATGAAAAATACGTTGATATCTAAAGTATTTTTTTATCATCAAGTTCTTTTATTTTAAATTTTAAATTTATTAATACTTTTTCTTGAAGGCTTTTTAAAAGTTTAGAGTATTTCTTATAAACTGATCATTATTGTAGATTTTTTTTACTAATTTTTATCACTTTTATGTAGAATGGAGTACTCTATTTTTATTTGTATTAATTCGATTTTGTTAAATGGTTTGAATTTGTATAGCTTTGCTTAAATGTATTATTCCATGAACGAATATTCGTTGTAAGCTACTACCTCAAATTTAAAAAAAATGATAAATAAATAATTTTATAAATATAGTTATTGCTAAAACATATTAATTAAGACACAAAGTCGCCTTTTTAAGAACCTAATCACTAGAAAAATTAAAAAGAAAAGATTTGTTAAAATAGTAAAACTTATATATATTTCAAGGTTGGTTTAATACCTCAGTTATTGGGCTTATAGCATGAAAGCAAGCAAGCAACATGCTAGTCTTGTATCCTGTTTCAGTGTTTTGCCATCATAATGGCAATATGGCCCATAAGATAGCAGCTTAGTGATGGGCCCAAATTGCATCACCTAACTAGAGGTGTAAAAAAACCGGTTTGGGCCCGTCAATCTGATTTATAACTCAACCCACTTCACCGAAAACAAACGGTTTGTCTCATACCAGTAGAAAGAGGTGTACAAAACCAGTTATTTTATTAAACCGAATAGGTTTGGTCAAAACTGGTTTGAGTTTAGATACCGGTTTAGGAGCATGAAAGGTCGAACTGGTCCAAATTAGTTATGTTTAAAACCGTTTTTTCTCAAGTCGGTCAGGTTTTAAAGCCGGTTTGGTAGTTCAGAAGAGGAACCAGTGATAGAACCGGCAGTCGGTTTGAGACTCGGTTTGGTTGAAACTGGTTCGGGTCGGTTTGCAATGAACCGGTTCCAAACCGATTTTTTTTCATCCCTATCTGTAGACACAACCCAACCCGCCAGTTTGTAAATCGGTTCGTAGTTTCATTCCCTGAAACCGGATTTGGATTTGGTTTTTTGTCCCAAACCGGTTACAACCCGATCCAAACCAATCGGATAGGGCTAAACTTATCTACGTACCTTTTTATTTTCTCGAACCTTTGACCAACCCGAACTGGTTTATAACTGATTTGTGCATATCTATCTACACCTAACGTCCTAAGTCCTACTCATTAAAATAGAAAGGTAGATAGATAATGGTGCAATTAACAATAAGATGCAAAACTGTTTAATATTAGATCATCCATTACCCACTATACCACCAACAGCATGCTTGGTATCAATAATATTATTATAGTGTATAATCAGGAATCATATTGCTGGCTTTTTCATAATTGGATTACATTTTTTATTAAGTTTATTATATTAATTGATGGTTTAAGTGTAACAAATGTTTATATGTATTTGTAATCAAGTAACATATTAGAGTCTTATGTAGCACACCACCACACCATAAGGATCCCGAAACCATAAAATTTTCGACTTGAGGCTACTCGGGCGGTCATGGAGAAAGTAAGCAATCAGGCTCTCCTATATGTAGCACGTCTATCAGTTCCGACTGTGAGTACTCGACTCGCCCACCCTTAAGTTGTTGGTTTTTTCTGATTTGGTTCGTTAGAATTTATTCGTTTTTGTTGATTGTGATTAGTCTCAGGTAGTTGTGATTAACGCGAACTTGGGATGTGCGTGCTGTCGAGAAAGATTTCATAAAATTATGACTAGAATAAGAGGTCAGAAACTTGAAATTCTTTTTGTTATTACAAGGTACTTTGTAAGTTGCAACGCATGTCGTGTTCATGTGTAGGACAGATACAAACATGATAAGAGGTTGACACGAACACTACCCATTTAACATGTTAGAAAAAGTGTCAGTGGAATATATTTGCATGTTAATACTCTATAAATACAAACTTACAACAAAAGAGACAGATGTTTATATAAAAGATTACGTTTAAGCTACAAACATAAATTTCTATATTTTCTTTTGAAAATTGAAATAAAATAAGGGGCAAACCCGATACATGGGTCGGGGGGCTGTTTCCACAACTCGAACCCAAATATGACAGAAACCTTACCGATGGTAGGGACTTGAGAGGGTGGGATAGGGGCAAACAGAACACCCGAGTAAGAACAAGTGTTGTCATCCTACTTTTATTCTTAAATTGCAGGGCTGAAAGAGTACACAGTGGATGTAAGAAATAACAAAGTGATCATGAGAGGGAAAATGGAAGTTTACGAGAATTTGAAGATCAAATTGGTGAAAACTCGGTCGTTAAGGCGATTCTTGATCGGTTGGATTACCAAAGGTTTTGTTCGGTTTCGGTTTTGAATGCTATTGTATGTATTTGATATATAGTTTGAAACCCAAGTTGTAGATATTACTCAGTTTCTGTTGTAAAAGAAATTGGTTGGCAGTTAAATTCAAATTTGATGCAATCAACACTATGTATTCATACGACCTGTTAACAATTTGCACCTTTCTGTCCTGTCTTAGGAGAAACCGACCCGGACCAACAGGTGAATACCAGTTTCCGGCTCAGACCAATAATAATAGCTGTATTCGCTTACCGGCTGGTTCAGTCCAAACCCTAAGAATACGCTGAACCAGCCCCTAAGAATACGGGAACGAACCCATAAATTCAAATATTGGATATTTTAGTGGAAACAAAATCGACGTTGCAGATATTCATTAGAAACCTGTTAGGACCGTGTTATGGGCGCCTTAAATTGTCACTTAAGTCTTCCACGCCACATCCAAAATGGAATTGAGCTCTTTTAGCGCCACCAGAGTAATGACGCCAAAGCCCCTTCATAGTAAGGGCGCTAAAATCCCTTTCTAGCCAGCAACCCAGTCAAGCGAACCCATGTGAATATTGAAGTTATTGGGCCGGTTCCAACACTTGGGCCGTTGGAGAAATTGGGCTAAACAATTATTGTTGAGTTAATGGAATAATAATACAAGAGTCGGTGGAGAGCAGTAGCATTCGAATATGTTTCTATATTATTTTTTGTTTTCTTTTTCTTCAGGGTTAAGTTTCTTTTCTTGTTAGTCAAGTAGTTGTCCTATATAAGGAGGTCTCGTTTTTATTGTTTTCATTGTAATTGTGAGTCAATTATAATAAAGAAAAGAGTCGAGGGTTGTCTCCCTAAATCGGTGTGTCCGTGTTCGATTCGATTGTTCGGTTCACTTGTGTTTAATTTAACAAGTGGTATCAGAGCCAAACCTGTTGAAGACCGAGTTCCAGGTAGTTGGAGGTGTCAAGAAGCTTAATGACACAAATTACAACATCTGGTCAACATGCATGAGTTCATATCTTCTGGGGCAAGACCTATGGGACGTGGTCGGTGGAGAAAGCACCAGGGAACCAAGGATCGACACCAACGGGGCAATACACAAGTGGAGAGTAAAAGTTGGAAAGGCGTTGTTCATAATAAAGACAACGATTGAAGAGAACTTGCTCGAACACATACGAGATTTAGCAACACCGAAAGAGGATTGGGATGCGCTTCAGGTTCTTTTCTCTAAAAAGAATGACACCAAACTTCAGATCCTTGAAAACGAGTTGTTGTCAATAACTCAGAAAGACCTCACCGTGTCTCAATACTTTCAGAAGGTAAAAACCTTGTGTAGGGAAATCAGCGATCTAGATCCTCAGGCTCCGATCGGTGAGGTGCGTATGAAACGTATCATCATACACGGTCTTAAACCGGAGTTCCGGAGTTTTATCGCAGCCATTCAAGGATGGCCAACACAACCAACGATGGCGGAGTTTGAGAATCTACTTGTTAGTCAAGAAACTCTCGCTAAACAGATGCCGGGTGCATCGAGTTCAACCTCGGTAAAGAACGAGTCGGATGCCTTGTATACGGAAAAAGAGAAAGGAAAGAATCGATGGCAATCCAATTATAATAGAAGAGGGTCAGCAGATCGATCAAAAAGAATGGACCAACAAAGAAACCACTGAGGCTATGAAAAAGTCCATCGCCATGGCTATGAAAAAGAACAGTATCGTGGCTTTGAAAGAGACAAGAGAACCGATACCAATGCTCGTGGACCGGGAAAACAACAAGACAAACGACCAAATTACAAGTGCTACAACTGTGGTCTTCGTGGCCATGTGGCTAAGTATTGTCGTTCAGAGACGGAAGAAGGCAATGCAACAACTACTAAACCAACGTGGGATGCTGAGGCGTATGTCGCCCAAACTGAGCCAATGCATGCCTTAACAGCAACAATCGAACAATCAGGTAATAAGTTTAATGATTGGATAGTCGATTCGGGCTGCTCTAACCATATGACCGGTGAAAAGAAACGATTTAAGGACCCCGTAAAATATAACGGTAATCAGGTCGTGGTGATTGCCGATAATTCACGTCATAACATTGAACACGTTGGCAGTGTTAACTTTCTTCCTGAAAACAACAATGAAGAACTGGTCCTTGAGAATGTTTATCACGTCCCGGGAATGAAAAAGAATCTGTTGTCCGTTCCTCAAATCACCGACACAGGCCGCTATGTGTTATTCGGGCCAAAAGAAGTAATGATTTTCGATAAGTTCGAAACTAAGTCGATACCGGTGGTTCAAGGAAAGAAGACTGATTCTATCTATGTCTTGACAGCCGGAACCGCGTGTCGAAAAGGTGAAAACTAATCAAACCGCAGAACTATGGCATCAAAGATTGAGCCATGTTGGATATGATAAGTTAGATTTGATTGTCAAGAAGAAGATGATAACCGGACTACCCGAGATCAACGTCCGAACAGATGTCGTATGTAGTGGCTGCCAATATGGCAAAGCTCATGAATTACCATATGAAAGTTCAAGTCATCGCGCATCTAGACCCCTCGAGCTTGTTCACACCGATGTGTGTGGTCCGATGAAACAACCTTCAGTTAGAGGTATGCGGTATTTAATAACTTTTATAGATGATTTCTCAAAATATTTGTGGGTGAGTTTTTTGAAAGAGAAATCAGAGGCATTTGAAAAGTTCAAAGAGTTTAGGCTAGAAGCGGAACGGGAAACCAAACATAGCATCGAATGTTTAAGGTCCGATAATGGGGGCGAGTACACGTCCAAAGAATTCTCCGATTATTTAAAAGAACACAGGATAAGGCGCCAACTCACATGTTCCAATACTCCTCAACAAAACGGGGTATCCGAACGAAAGAATAGGCATCTAACCGAGCTATGTGGGAGTATGGTACATGGTAAAAACGTCCCAGAGAGATTCTGGGCAGAAGCTATGAAGACCGCCACATATGTAAGCAATCGCTTACCGCAACAAGGGATGGATTATGTGTCTCCGTTTGAGCGTTTGTTCAGGATGAAACCAAATGCGAGTCACTTTCGTGTGTTCGGATGTGTTTGTTACGTGTTCATCCCCGGACACCAAAGACACAAATTAGAAAAGAAGGCCGTAAGGTGTATCTTCGTGGGCTATGATAATGAAAAGAAAGGTTGGCGATGTTGCGAGCCGACTACCGGGAAGTGTTACGTCTCAAGAAACGTAATATTTGATGAAAATTCATCATGGTGGTCTTTAAACCGTGAGGTATTACCCGACACACAAGAACTAAAGAGAGAACTCGGTGAATATGTGCCACTCGGTCTAGACGGAGTTGAAGGAGTGTTTGAAAATCAGGAAGAAGCTACAGAGAACCCTGGTACAACAACACCAGCAAGAAACCCGTGGCAAACCGGCTCGTCGAGAGCCCAACAGTCTACTCAAAGAAATCAACCTGAAAGCGAGGTTGAGGAACAAGCAGTTAGGAGGTCAGAAAGGCCGAGAAAGCCAAATCCGAAATATGCTAACGTCGCCACCCTTGAAAATCTAGAATTTGAACCGGAAACAGTTAAAGAAGCCATGAAGTGTCCGAAGTGGAAGGTGGCAATGGAAGATGAGTTAAAAGCACTAGATAATAATCAGACCTGGGATTTGGTCCCAAAACCGATTGATGTGCAGCCTATTTCATGCAAATGGGTATTTAAAATAAAGCGAAAACCGGATGGATCAATTGAGCGATTCAAAGCACGATTAGTTGCGAGAGGTTTTTCGCAACAATACGGGATTGATTACGATGATACGTTTAGTCCCGTAGCAAAGCTTACCTCTATTCGAGTAATATTAGCTATAGCCGCGAGTAAACAATGGGATTTGTGGCAAATGGACGTTAGCAACGCGTTTCTTTACGGTGACTTAGATAGGGTCATCTACATGGATCAACCGGATGGCTTTGTTAATAAAGAAACTCCAAAGTACGTTTGCAAATTAAAAAAGGCGCTTTACGGGTTGAAACAATCACCAAGGGCGTGGTTTGGAAAAATTGGAGAGTTTTTAGAACTAAATGATTTTCTTTCTACCAATGCCGACAAGAGCTTGTTTGTTCGCAAAGAAGGAGATAAAACGGCGATCGTACTCGTATATGTAGATGATCTAATTATAACTGGTGACTTAACCGATGTGATAAATCAATTGAAAGAAAACTTGTCCACACGATTTTTCATGAAGGACCTGGGAAGGTTGAAACATTTTTTAGGGATGGAACTGAAGTATGAGCATGATGGGGTCTTGCTACATCAAAGGAAGTATGTCGTGGATTTGTTAGTCAAATTTGGCATGGAAAGTTGCAAACCAACAACAACTCCTATGGAACCGAGTTTAGTTTTACGGGCGGATGAAGGTAAAGAATTGGAAGATGTCACGATGTACCGATGGATAGTAGGGAGTCTTATTTATCTTACCCTCACAAGACCAGATATTGCGTATGTCGTAGGCTTGTTGAGCAGGTTTGTACAAGCTCCAAGAAAACCACATCTCGATGCGGTAAGGATGGTGTTACGGTACATAAAATCAACTCCTAGCTATGGAGTTAAGTTCAAGAGGGAGGCAAAGATAGAGCTAGTTGGTTATTGTGATGCTGACTACGCTCGTGACATAACCACCCGGCGTTCTACAACCGGTTATGTTTTTATGATTGGGTCGAGTGCGGTTGCTTGGTGTAGCAAAAGGCAACCCACGGTATCGCTTTCGACAACTGAAGCCGAATACCGTGCCGCGACAATGGCAGCGCAAGAATGTGTTTGGCTGTTGCAATTGTTAAAAGAGTTGAATCAACAAGAGAGTGGTAAGGTGACCATGTTTGGAGATAATATATCTTCAACATCATTAGCCGAGAACCCGGTGTTCCATGCCCGTACTAAACACATAGAAGTACATTACCATTTCATACGTGAGAAAGTGTTAAGAGGTGAAATTGATTTCTAAGTATATCAATACTTTGGAACAAGTTGCAGACATGTTTACAAAGAGTTTGCCAAGAGCCAAGATGGTGAAGTTCTGTGAAGCATTGGGTATGAAGGAAGCAAGTGTTGAGAGGGAGTATTGAAGTTATTGGGCCGGTTCCAACACTTGGGCCATTGGAGAAATTGTGCTAAACAATTATTGTTGAGTTAATGGAATAATAATACAAGTCGGTGGAGAGCAGTAGCATTCGAATATGTTTCTATATTATTTTTTGTTTTCTTTTTCTTCAAGGTTAAGTTTCTTTGCTTGTTAGTCAAGTAGTTGTCCTATATAAGGAGGTCTCGTTTTTATTGTTTTTATTGTTTTCATTGTAATTGTGAGTCAATTATAATAAAGAAAAGAGTCGAGGGTTGTCTCCCCAAATCGGCGTGTCTGAAAAATCGGCGTGTCCGTGTTCAATTCGATTGCTCGGTTCACTTGTGTTTAATTTAACAGTTAAGGGTGAAGGCGTTGCATGCCCATCTCCATAACACTCAGGCTTAATAATAAGTGTCTTATCATGAAATCTTTGAATTAGAAACTAACTCGGTCTTATCGTCCATCTCCATAACCCTCAGTCTTATCAAGAAATCTATGACTTAGAAACTAACAACTAACGGACGAGGTTCATATTAAGCAAGCATCTTTTACCGTACACAATCGGTACCTAGCATCATTGTCTTAAGGATGAGCATCTTTTACCTTTTGTTATTGGTAACTGTACCACTATCCGAAACATTTCATTTAAAACATTAACAAAAGTGACAAGTCTTTATCAAGGCAAAAGTGATATTACACTATTATTTTTATTTTTATAGTAAAACTGACAAAACCATTTATTTTGGTACTGGTAATGTCAACTGCATAAACATAAACTTGTAAACAAACAAATGTCAAAACCCTAACCAAAACATCCACACTGATCACAATATCTCATACTCACTTCACTTCAACTTCCCACACATTCTTCCTTTCCTCTGCCTTCACCTTAGGAACCATAAGCCTCAACACACCATTCTTCATCTCAGCTTTGATCTCATCCAGCTTATGCGCGTCCACCGGCAGATCAATTCTGCTAGAATATCTACGCAGTGGTTCGGCTTCATCCTCAGACTCCTCTGCCTCTGCTTTGATGATCAAAGTGTTCTGCTCCACGGATATCTTCACATTCTCTTTGTCCAAACCCGGCATATCGAATCGCAGACTCAGACTGTCGTCGGTCTCCTTGGCGTCCCATCCTCTCCTTGCTCCTAATCTTAATCCTCCTTGAGGTGCTGTCATGAATGGATTCTCCATGAATCGGTCCATCATGTTGAAGATCTGACTCAGGCTTCGGGTTGGAGAAATTGGATCAAACACGTCTGTGTATTAAGTCAAAACAAAACTAATCAGCAGCATGATCTAATAATCATACGAAATTATATCATTTTTAGCATATGTTAATTGTCGAATTAGAGATGCAAATGAGCCGAGCTGCTTGAGATCGGGTTAGTAAAAAAACTTGAAATGAGCTGAGCCTATAAAGCACAAGCTTCAAATAAAGTTGTTTAGTTATCACAAATAAAGCCTTTTTAGTTATCAAGGCAGAGTCTAGAAAAAAGGTTTTTTTAGCTATCAAGCCCGAGCTCGAGTTATGTATGGTAGTATCGTTTAGGCTCGTTGAGATTTATCGAGGCCAGTCCTCAAACAAAGCTCATTTAGTTATTAGTTATTGAACATGAGCCTCAAATGGCTCTTGTACCCTGAGCTTGTTCATTGTACGAGAAGATTGTTTATGCTCATTGAGCCCAAGTCGAATAAAGCTCAATTCAATTATTGAGACCGAGCTTGAACCTTAACAAGCTAGTTGGTGTATTTTTAAGTTTTAACTCATTCAGACCTCTATTTACTACTTTCACTGTGCACCACCAAGCTCGACGGCTCGAGTCTAGCTTGGGCTCATTTAAGGTACCGCACACTAGCTCGACCCGTGCCTAGACTCATTTAACGTTTTTCTTTTTATCAAAAAAAAAAATTTGAAATGTATATTAATTAATAACTAATCAATATCCTTCTCGAGCGAGCTCTAGCTTAGACCATCCGTACTCGGAACGTTTGAGTACACATGGTCTTAGGCTGTTTTAAGATTTTATTTTCAAAATAACTAAAATATAAGCAAATTAATTACGAAAAAAAGCTCGAAACGACGTGAGCTAGAGCTCAAGCCTAGTATTAAAAGCTATTCACTCACCTGAGAAGAAATCGTTATCACGGCGGCGAGAAACGGAGGAATCCTGACGACGGTTGTCATCAACGGTTCGATTAAAATCATCATAAGCAGAGACCTGAGCGGAGTTAGTATTGAAGGTCCGGTGAACGGACGGTGCAGCAGCAGAGACGGACCGGATAGGAACAGACCGCTTATTGAAGAAACACTAAATGAACCCTGGGCAGATTATAGATAATCTGGGGGTTAAGTAATGTTTCCCACGAGGATGAGGTCTAGCAGAGAAGGTTGTTCTTCAGGGGACCTGCAAAACAGACACCGTAAGCTCGTCACTGAGAAGGGGGGGTCCTCCTTGTGACTACCCTCCGGCGTGAGAATCAGACTAGATTGCTCTGAATATAAGTGTATATTAAGAGATTGCTAGATAAGATTGAGATATCAGATGATCCTTACCATTCCAAGGTGTTGGAGTATTTATAGCCGAAGGTAGGTTTCCTAGAAGGTACAGCCGGCTGAATAGTATTCCTGTTCCACCAACAGTGGACTACGCACAGGCCATGCTGGTTGGTGAATAGGCTACGGCCAACAGTAAAGGTCGGCTGTACACTGTTCCTTTACTGCCGGCTACGCACTGTTCAACCAACTGTAGGCTGCGCACGTTCCATCGTAAGGGTTGGTGAGTAGGCAGCGGCTAATAGTGACAAACAGTACTAGAGGGTGCTCCTCCTCGTATTGTTGTCGGTGAGCTGTCACCCTGTGATTGGTTCATGGGCAGTTCTGGTCAAATTGTCTGTTCCGCCCATACCTTATTAGGTATAGTACGACAGATCTTCCAGAAGCATACGGACTGGCTCATTTAGGCGGGAGTATTCCTGCCTTGCTCATTCCTTCATGTGACTAATGAAGTAGGTAATGCCTTGTGCGTGTAGCCTTGCTGTTAGTGCGGGTAGCCTTCCCTGATGGCTTGTATCCGCAGCTGCGGGAACAGGCGGGGTACTTCACCATTGGGAGGCTTTCCCTGCGGGTACAGCTGGCGTACTGCGCGTAAGGTTCTCTGAGCATGGTGGGTCCTGCTGGAGCAGTTGGTCGTTGCGCAGACGTCCCTGTTCAAGGTGAGTCTTGCGAGTCCAACTGGGCTCTGCTGGGACCTACCTCTTCACTTATTGAAGAGGTTGACTGCAGATGATGTGACAAGTAGTGAAGTAGCCATCCGCAGATTTGTTTTCACTTCGCTTGACGTGTATGACTTTGCAGTCGTTGAAATCGCGCATAAGGGATTTTGCTTGTGCGAGGTACAGGGCCATTGTGTCGTTCACGGCCGTGTACGTCCCGTTGATTTGATTGGCTACTAACATGGAATCCACGTGGGCTTCCAAGTTTTTCACTCCCATCTTACGCGCAATTCTCAGCCCAGCCAAGAATGCCTCATACTCGGCTTCGTTATTCGTACTTGGAAAATCCAGTCGAATAGCGTAAGTGTATTCTTGGCCTGCTGGGTTGGTTAGTTTCAGCCCTGCGCCTGAACCCTCGTTACTGGCTGCTCCATCAGTGTAGAGTCGCCAGACATCATTGATGTCTTGTGCTGGAGAGGGTTGAGCCTCTTCCTGGCACTCTTTTTCCCGCGATGCAGGCACTTCTGCAATAAAGTCGGCCAGAACCTGGCCTTTTATGGCTGGTCTTGGCTTATACTTTATCGCGTATTCCCCCAACTCAATTGCCCATTTGGCTAGGCGTCCCGATAACTCGGGTTTGCCTAGAACGTTTGCAAGTTTGAAGTTAGAGAGAATGGTGATTGGGTGACCCTGGAAATATCGTCTTAACCTGCGTGAAGCGTGTATAAGTGCTAAGACTAATTTTTCGAGGGTAGAGTACCGGGTTTCTACGTCTGTTAGGATACGGCTGACATAATAGATTGGCATCTGGATGCCTTTTCGTTCTACTAGCAGGACTGCCCCGGTTGCTCTATCAGTTGCGGAAAGGTATAGGATTAACTCCTCTCCCGCTTTTGGTGCTGTCAGCGTTGGGAGTTCGATCAAGCGTGACCGAATCTCCTGAAAAGCTGCTTCCGCTTCTGGTGTCCAGCGGAAGTGCGTTTTCTTTAAACAGTTTCTCAATGTTGACACGAAGGGAAACGACTTATCCGCGTGGTTTGCCAAAAAGCGATTAAGTGCCACTAGT
Organism: Bidens hawaiensis; assembly: GCF_021521415.1. Classification (NCBI taxonomy): domain Eukaryota; kingdom Viridiplantae; phylum Streptophyta; class Magnoliopsida; order Asterales; family Asteraceae; genus Bidens; species Bidens hawaiensis. The sequence goes on from NW_027495271.1 coordinate 25,827, forward strand.
CGTCCATTCAGTGTCTGAGCCTGTTTGATGGTAGTAGGTGATTCCATTTTGATAATGGCTTCGACCTTCTCAGGGTTCGCTCTGAAGCCATCTTTAGTGACGATGACCCCCAAGAACTTCCCTTCTTCCATTCCAAAGGCACACTTGCTCGGGTTGAGCTTCATGTTTATCTTCCTGAGCGTGTCGAAAGTCTCTTCGATGTCTTTCAACATCGCTTCTGGGTCAGGGCTTTTGATGACCAAGTCATCCATGTAGACTTCCAAGTTCCTCCCAATTTGGGCATGAAACTGGTTGTCCATCAGGCGTTGGTATGTGGACCCGGCATTCTTAAGTCCGAATGGCATCATTTGGTAACAAAATGTGCCATCGGGCGTCCGAAAAGCGGTTTTGTCCTGATCATCAACGGCCATGTGTATTTGGTGGTACCCCTTATACGCGTCCAGGAAGCATTTAAGGCGGAACGGTGCCAACGAATCCACCTTAAGATCAATTTCGGGTAACGGATAACAATCTTTGGGGCATGCTTTGTTCAAGTCCTTGAAATCTATGCACATGCGCCATTGTTTGTTATTCTTCGGTACCATAACGGGATTTGCAACCCAAGTTTGATATCTACTAACGCGTACGATGCCTGCGTCAAGGAGTTCCTTGACTTGGGTTCTACACGCGTTAGTTTGTTCTGGCCCCATTACTCTGCGCTTTTGTACGATCGGCGTAATAGCCGGATCGCATTTGAGCTTATGCTCTGCCTTACTTCGGGGTACACCAGTCATGTCAGCTGGTGTCCACGCGAAGATGTCAGCGTGTTTTTGTAATAAGCGCTTGAGTAAGGTGCGTGTGGGATCAACAATTGTTGGGCTAATGGTGACGGCCTGGTCAGGGTACTTGCCGTTGAAGGCCCATCTTTCTGGTTCGGTGATGGTTGGTTTAGCCATCTTTGGTTTGGGTTTAGATGAGACAGATGCGATGCATACCTGGGGAATGCCGGTGATCATCGCTACACCCTCAGCTGTTGGCCATCCCATCATGCCGTGGACTGAGGATACCACGGCGTTGAATCTTGCCATCCCGTCTCTCCCGAATAGAATGTCGTACGTGTGGTGTGGCTTCCTCATCACGACAAAGTCCACATCTTCTGTGCGGGAGTGTTTCCCATCCGTAAGAGTGACGGGGAAAGATAGGATACCCAGGGGGTGTTTGTGCTGCCATCAAACCCTTCCATCGAGGCGCAGATCGTTTCCAGGCGTTCCTTGTCTTCGTCATCTAGCTTGTCGAAGAACTGCCTGTACATCACCGTTGATGAGGCGCCGTTGTCAGCAAGAGTGCGAGAAGTGATGTAATGCCCCAGCTGGCTTTTGATGACGATAGGGCCTTCTTTGCTGGGTCCTCCTGGCACTCGCGGGAAGCGCACCTCAGCTTCCTTCCACGCACATGGTTCTGTCGTTCGCCTTTTTCTTACTCTGATCTTACCATGAACCATGTTGATGCTGATGTCAACGGGCTTTCGTCCGTTGCCTCGGTACCGGTTGTCGTTCCTTCCTCCCTTCTTGATTGATGCCACCAGGTGTGCCAGTCTTCCATCCTTGACGAATGCTTCAATAATATCCTTCAAGGATGTACACCCTTCCGTACTATGACCTTTTGTCCAGTGGAAGTCACAGGATTTACTCTGATCCGCATTAGGTCGCTGCCGGATCATTGGAGCTTTTGGCCATGGTAGCTTTTCAGTGGCAAATATGTCCGTGACGCTTTTGGTAAGTGGCGTCCACCGGTGCTTTTGGCTTGAAGGGTGTGTGTGATTTCTTCCGCCAACAAGAGGGTGAGAGCTGGATGAGGTGTCAAAGTTTACCCTTGACTGCCAGATACCTAGCTTCCTCTTTTTGTTCTGCCGGGCGATCCGAACATTGTTCTCTCTTGTCCTCTGCGTGTAGAGGTGTGTACTTTGGGGAAGATCCCTTCCCAGTTGCTTCTCCGTCTCGGCAAAGCGCTTTGCCGCCGTCATGATGGCATCCCATGTTGATGGCATGCCATCCTTACCCGTCAATGTGCGGATAAGCTCTGGGTATTCGGCGCCTTGGATGAAAGCGGCGCGAACAAGATCTTCACTTATGTTGCCGAGACTTAGCTTTTTGGAGTTGAAGCGGGTGATGAAGTCTAGTAAAGATTCATCCTCCTCTCTAAAGCAGTTGAGGATCGTCCACTGTTCTTCAGTATATTTCCTCTGCTGGCTGAAGTGCTGGCTGAACTTATTCTGAAAGTCCGCCCAATCATAAATGTGGTGGACCGGTAAACGGTCGAACCATGCCCTGGCCGCTCCAACCAGAGTCATCTGGAACATATAACACCACGTGGGTTCCGTCCAGTTACTGACGGTTGCCCCCGCAATGAATCTGTTCAAGTGGTCGTCCGGGTCGGATAGACCATCATAAGTGCCAATGTTGGACATTTGTTTGGCACTTCTCGGGGCGATTGCTTCCGCAATGTCCCTTGCGAACTTTGACTTTCCTGCATTTGTAGCAGTTGGTCTAAAGGTTTTGGAGAAGTCACGCGGGTTTCTTTCCGCATTTGTTGGTTTAAAAGCTTCCCCAAAATTCCTTTTTGGTTGGAAGTCCGTTTCCTTACGCTTTCCTTTCGCCTTATGGCGAGGGTTTGCGTCGGTATCGGATTCTTCCCTCTCGTCGTCTGAGTACTCGCACTCACTGTTCATATTGAGATGTTGGAGAGTACTGCCGAATTCGTCAGCCTGTTGAACTGAACGCAAGCGTTCATCCAATTCAGCTTGGAACTCTCTCTGACGTGCTTCGGCCCACGCCTTCACTTGATCTAGTGTTTGGCGAGGGACCCTCGTTCGTTTTTCCAACTGGGCATCAGTGAACCCCAGTGGAATATTTACTGCACTTGCCCCGGCTTGGGTAGCCGGGGTAGTGTTCGTAAGATTTGTATAACCGCCGGTGTTCCCGGTTACTGGGTTGTGGTCACCGGGGTTTCTTGGTCACTTACTGGTCTTGGGACCGGAGTAACGTTAACCATTTCTTCAGAAACTTTGAAAAAACTAAGAATTAGTTCTAGCTTTTGTCCCACGGATGGCGCCAATGAAGAAACATTAAATGAACCCTGGGCAGATTATAGATAATCTGGGGGTTAAGTAATGTTTCCCACGAGGATGAGGTCTAGCAGAGAAGGTTGTTCTTCAGGGGACCTGCAAAACAGACACCGTAAGCTCGTCACTGAGAAGGGGGGGTCCTCCTTGTGACCACCCTCCGGCGTGAGAATCAGACTAGATTGCTCTGAATATAAGTGTATATTAAGAGATTGCTAGATAAGATTGAGATATCAGATGATCCTTACCATTCCAAGGTGTTTGAGTATTTATAGCCGAAGGTAGGTTTCCTAGAAGGTACAGCCGGCTGAATAGTATTCCTGTTCCACCAACAGTGGACTACGCACAGGCCATGCTGGTTGGTGAATAGGCTACGGCCAACAGTAAAGGTCGGCTGTACACTGTTCCTTTACTGCCGGCTACGCACTGTTCAACCAACTGTATGCTGCGCACGTCCCATCGTAAGGGTTGGTGAGTAGGCAGCGGCTAATAGTGACAAACAGTACTAGAGGGTGCTCCTCCTCGTATTGTTGTCGGTGAGCTGTCACCCTGTGATTGGTTCATGGGCAGTTCTGGTCAAATTGCCTGTTCCGCCCATACCTTATTAGGTATAGTACGACAGATCTTCCAGAAGCATACGGACTGGCTCATTTAGGCGGGAGTATTCCTGCCTTGCTCATTCCTTCATGTGACTAATGAAGTAGGTAATGCCTTGTGCGTGTAGCCTTGCTGTTAGTGCGGGTAGCCTTCCCTGATGGCTTGTATCCGCAGCTGCGGGAACAGGCGGGGTACTTCACCATTGGGAGGCTTTCCCTGCGGGTACAGCTGGCGTACTGCGCGTAAGGTTCTCTGAGCATGGTGGGTCCTGCTGGAGCAGTTGGTCGTTGCGCAGACGTCCCAGTTCAAGGTGAGTCTTGCGGGTCCAACTGGGCTCTGCTGGGACCTACCTCTTCACTTATTGAAGAGGTTGACTGCAGATGATGTGACAAGTAGTGAAGTAGCCATCAATTGAACTCAAACTGATAGTAGTGGTTAGACGGTGGTGAGATTTGTTTTGAGTATTGAACACGTCAGCCACTGTGATTGTTATGTTTGTTACGTGGCAATAGCGTTGATTTATACGTGGAGAGAAAGTAAGAGTACGTTCTGGAGAGTGTAGAGATGTGAAGAAGGTTCACGAAGCTCATGTCAAAAAGAACCTTCGGGAAGGTTAACATCTCATCGCCAGTTAATATGGGCTTTTTTTTTCTTTTTTAATTAAGGGGATGTAGTTAAATTTTGATAATCATTTGGGAGATTGGATTATTTTTTAATCGTAAATAGGGTAAAAGTAATTGATAATGACGATTAAGGGTTTGAGTATATGTGGCGAATCATAAACCTTAATAATCTCGTTTAATAGTGACAAATAATACTGAATTTATGTGACTAGGTGCTATTAGCACCTTAGCACCTCATATAGGCATATAAAACTTAATGTCATTTGATATTGGTGAATAAGTTGACATTGGTGAATATTATCCAATAAAATTTATTAATAAATAAACTATTTTGACTCTTAATTCTTAATGTCATTTGTTTTACTACGTATTAGTGTAATTATATATATATATATATATATATATATATATATATATATATATATTATTAAGAAAAGCACAATTTTACACAACTCACGACATCAACTCACGTGTAATGTTTTCCTACTTACGATCACTTCTTATCCATAACATAACAGATAAGTAGCCAAACATCATCACCTTTTTTATATCATCTTTCTCACCTTGACATCACAAACACTTTCTAACTTTGACATCATGATCAGAATCAAAGAGAGCTACCTCACCTCAACACGGCTCACTCAATCAGGTAATATGTAAATTCTTTCACCGTCACAGACTGTCTATCTTCCTTTATGTGGATTCCCTAATAGTTATGTTTAAATTTTATCACTGTACTATGTTATGTTTTTATCAAACGTTCCACTATGTTTCGGTTTGCATGGTTTCTCATATGACATTTAAAATTAAGTGAAACCTTTTAAATTAATTATACATGTTAAAAAAATTAATGTATAGCATACGACTATTGAAAACAACGACTAATAGTTTAGTTAAAAGATAAACTAGCACAAATATACAATACAAATTGCATGTTTCATAGAAAATAAAAAAGGTCACCTTTCATAACAGTTACGTGTTACGTGATAACTAAATGCTTGGTTGGTGAAAAAAAATATTTTTAAAAGTCTTATGGGTGGACACTCATGTCAAATGACTACGTTTTTTTTAAAAGAGTAAAAATAGTTGATTTATTAATAGGTTATATTGGATAATAGTCGGGTAGCTATTATTCGCCGATGTTAAGTGGCGTTAATCTTTATCGCCAACATCAAGCACTAATGCTATCTGGTCACGTGAATTCACTTTTATTCGTCACTATTGAACGAGATTAAGTTCGTTTGATTGAATGTACCTTGATTGATGTACGTGTGTTCTAATTGTAGACAGGGGCGTAGCTTAGTTGGGGCCAGGGGCGGCCCCGGCCCCCTCCGTTTTTTCTCTCGATAGTGTAAAATTATTTTTTTTCGGCCGAAATTTTTTATACATAGTGTAAATTTACCCGTTTTCGACCGAAATTTTGAGCCTGGGGCCCCTCGGTTTTTTGCTCAGTAGTGTAAATATATCCTTTTTTGCCAGAAAAATTTTATATATAGTGTAAATTTACCCGTTTCCGACCGAAATTTTGAGTCCAACCTCGTCCGTTTTATCCGCTCGACAGTGTAAATTTATCATTTATAGCCGAAAATTTCTATACATGTGTAAATTCACCCGTTTCCGACCCAAATTTTGAAGGAGCCCCCTCTAGCCTATGATTTGTTTTTATACATATTGAGTCCGATCCCCTCAACGTGTATTTCCAAGCTTTGTCACTGATTGTAGATGTGTAATTTATTTTAAGTGAGTTGTGACGCCTCAGCCAAATGCAACACACTTACACACCTTGCTGTTGCTTGATTCTTGCAGCTGAAAAACACACTACAAATCTCGAAATAAACCATTTTATATTTAGTTATATTATATGTTTAGGTGTTTATGTAAAGAGTTAATGGTCATTTTCGTTCATATGGTTTGCTACTTTCGCCACTTCAGTCTAAAGTTTGAAATTTTGTCAATTTAGTCCTCATAGTTTTAAATATTAGCCAATTACGTCCCATCCGTCTAACGGCATCCACTTATGCCGTTAGTTAAGGGTATTTTTGTCTTTCTCTTTTTTATTTTGAATTAATGGCCATTTTCGTCCCTGTGGTTTGATATTTTTGCCACATCAGTCCAAAGTTTGAAAATTTGTCAATTTAATTAAGTTTTTTTTTCTCTATAACCCTGGAGAGCATAATTCAAGCTCAAAACATGTCTGCATTTACTCTGTCGACAAAGTAATCATACCCACTTCTCTCGTATTTAGTTTTCAGACGGTTCCTAAACTCTCACCCATGGTGGAATTCAATGGTAATGTGGTCAACGCAATTCCCTGAAACCGAATTATACAGAAAAAACTAAAAATCGTTTCTTTGATGAATGCATAATAGTTAGGGTTTAGAGATTAACATATCGTAACAGAAATCGGTGTCGAAATCAACTATTATGCATTAATCAAAGAAACGATTTTTAGTTTTTTCTGTACAATTCGGTTTCAAGGAACTACCTTGACCACTTTAACATTGAATTCCACCATGGAGGAGAGTTTATCAAATGTCTAGAAACTAAATACGAGGGGGGTATGATTACTATTGTGAACAGAGTAAATGCATACTAGTATTGGAGGTTGTTCGATGGTTTTGGGCTTGAATTATGCTCTTCAGGGCCATAGAAAAAAAAAGATGAATTAAACTGAACAATATATTGAAAAATTTTCAAACTTTGGACTGATGTGGCAAAAATATCAAACCACGGGGACGAAAATGACCATTAATTCAAAATAAAAAAGAGAAAGACAAAAATACCCTTAAACTAATGGTATAACTGGATGCCGTTAGACGGATGGGACGTAATTGGCTAATATTTAAAACTATGAGAACTAAATTGACAAAATTTCAAACTTTGACTGAAGTGGCGAAAGTAGCAAACCACAGGGACGAAAATGGCCATTAACTCTTATGTAAATACGTATTATATACATGTGAACTTTAATCAAATTTCTATTGTCACAAACCAAAACTTCTGAGCTAGACGTGTGAGCTTTAATCACTTTTGCTCATATTTTTAAGTGTTTCATTGATAAATGTGGTTGCACAGTGATGTTGAGGCTTGAGGGCCATGATATGGGTTGGAGCCTCATGGCTAATGAAATATGCTTAGACTAGAGAGATCACTAACCTAGGGGTGTCACATCCACCAAGAGCCGGCTCAACGTCCTCAGAGGCCTAAAACTAACTAAAATGTTGAGGCCTTTTTCTTTTCTTTTATTTATGCGTATAGCGTTAGAGAGTATACAAGAATTATAAAACATGGATGATATGCAGTAGTAATGGATATGAAACAATCATTATTAGCTTGTGGCCCATTAATGAGTTCCTAATTTTAAAAGAACGCTACTTTCAAAATCTCATAATACGTAACTCTTATTTAAGATGGAGGCCCCTTAAAACTGGAGACTTAAAGCCATCGCCTCATTTAGCTTACCCACGAGACGGCCCTGCTGATCCACATGTGACGGTTGAATCAGATTGTTAGCATTTTATTGACGGAAAATAGCCATGTTTGACCACAATTTTTACTCATATAGGCATTGAGTTTCAATATTAGAATCTTTTGAATAGTAAAAATAGGGTTAAAAAAGAAAATCAAGTCTTCCTTTCAATGAAATTAGAGGTGGGCAAATAAACCGGTTAACCGAACCGACCCAAAAATCAAACCGAAACCGAACCGGTTTGGAACCGGTTTGTAATTTTCTCCATCAAAACCAGTTTCAAACCGGTTAACCGAACCAAAACCGGTCAAAACCCGAACCGAAACCGATCGTAACATGGTAAGAAACCGATTTCAACCGAACCGAAACCGATCATAAACCGGTTTTAACTTTTGTTGACTAAACCGAACCGGTTTTAACACTAACCGGTTTTGAGTTTTAAACCGGTTTGTGCACCCCTAAATGAAATTGCCTCATCTGAAGTTTTATTTTAGTAAATGCTTTATGATTTGTGAAATGTCTACAACACCCTTCAAACAAATAAGCTAAAGACTATAAGCTTCTCTTCTATTGGCATAATAACACTACATGTCAAGGGGAAAAGAAAATTTAAACAAACTACATCAGTCATGACCATTTAAGAAAAGTTAAGAAATTTCAACTCAGTAACCGACCACGCTGACGACGATTATTTCTTTATGATGTACCCGAGAATCAAACCAATCAAGCCAACGATGATGACAAATACCAAAGATGCACCGCCTCCTTGGCTTTTGTTGCTTCCGCGCCTCAAAAGATCCTAGTCATTGCAACACAAATGCTAATTAATTCAGCAAATATAAAAAAAGTTGAGGATGGGTTGCAGAAAGGTGACAAAATGGACGGGTCTAATAACGGGTACGGGTTGGATTGACCCGAATCAGTTATGTTTTAGTTGTACTTTAATTTTTTATAAATAGTAAATAAAACAGTTTAGGAGATCTAATGCACTAAAAGTACATTTTTTGTAACCTTGACTAGTTCAACATATTTGACCCGTTTCCATTGTACTTATATTTTTTTATTTTGCATACAACAAACCCGAATTGACACAATAAACGAAAAACGGTCTCACCAGTTCTTGTCGAATTCTGTTACTATGTTCAACAGCAGCATTCTTCTCGTCGGTCAACTTTAAAATGAGAGCCCTCACCTAAAATTCATGAGCATGGTTAATCCAACTCATCGTTTTTGTGGGTCCATTGATGTAAACAGGACCCACAATCATGTCTTCAGTATACAAATAGAAGTCATAACATGAAAGCATATAACAGCCAAAACAAATAGATAGCATCCTAGCAACTAACAAATATAAAAAAGGTAAATAAATATGTATGACCAGTTGCAACAATACAAAAAAATTAATCTTTTTTAATTAAAATTAAGTACCACTCATATGCCTTTTTGGACCACCATACTTGTCTTTTTATTACATGTAAATAACTATTTTCGCCAAAATGGATAATAACATAACATAACACAACATACATACGTGTCGACTCACCTCTGAGGATTTGTCACGAGAATCCACATGCATTCTTGAACCCTGCAAGCATCAAGAGCGATAAAAAATTTGACGAACCTAAAAGACAAAAATAACCTCAGTGTCACGAAATTTTCCTTATCTTACCCCTAATCCATTAGATGAAGTTGATGAGGTTGGAGAAACATATACAACTTTTAATTTACACTCTTCCACAACATTCCCTGAATCCTTAGTAAACTGCAACAAAAAAACATACTTCAAACTATTATTTAGTTTCTAAAGTTATCGCTAGTTTCCAAAAAATGATGCATTAATATTACATTTACAAACTTTAATATACAAGTAGGTACTTAATAATATTATTATTACTTAGAATTGAACTGTTGACCAGTCAACTATTACCATTTCAGGAGTGATGTCTTGTGTGGCTGCTCCTGGCTTTGCAATTACACTCTGAAGGAGAAATTTATCCTTACATTGCATGTCAGGTGGGGCCTCCTTCTGAGCTTGCATTGTTACTGTAATGAAACCATAAATTTAACATAATAATAATGAACATGTAGGTTAATTAAATTGAGTTATAAGCAAAATGAATTTCACAATGGTGTAAATTAGGCTTGTAAACTAACCGACCGAATGTGAACGGAGTTGAGTTCGTTAGTCTAATTTTAACTGAACAAACGATTGAACACGAACAAACTAACAAACGGGGATTTGTTGTTCGTGTTCGTTTATGTTCTTCGTTAATAGTATAACCAAATGGTTCACGAACATAATCGAACTAAAAACAGTCACAGTAACGTGAAAATCATTGTGTTAGGCCTAAAAGGATATTAAATACTAGACTAACCTGTAATGAGACAAAAAAAAATGAACAAATATATTAACAAATTTTAACGAACCTAAACGAACATAACTAAGCTAAAATCAATTAAAAGTAATATGAAAAACAATGTGTTAGGCCTACAAAGTTATTTAAAATAAAACAAGTTGCGATGGGCCAAAAGTACTTGAATGAATATATTCACGAACGAACTTAAACAAGCATAAACTAATGAACATAACCGAACGTTCACCAACATAAATGAACGCACAAAAAATGTGCTCATGTTTGTTCATTTAACTAAACAAACTAAAAAAAACATGTTTTCGTTCGAAACGGTTCACAAACAGTTTACTAAATGTTTGGTTCGTTTAAGGACCAGCGTAAACCTGTAATTTCACATGTTGATCGAGGCAACACAACTCCGGTGTTAGGCCGAACACAGTACTTCTTCGGATTAGTCGTTTTCACCTAAACAATTTCCATCAAAACAACATGATTAATATTATTATGTACATTATGCTTAACATAGAAAAACCAAAATCCAAATTAAAATCTCACCTTGTAACCAACATGATTATCGGTGTCATTGGTTAACTTAAGAGATGAAGAGATCTGTTTGTTTAATTCAACTAATTCATCCAAACAAAAACAATTATTAATATTAATAGAGTGATGTGATCGGATGGCTTACGAATGAATTTGAGGTCTAAAGGATCGACGGTGACGAGTTCTCCAGTGCTCATTTCTTCGATGGATGTTTAATTCAATTTTCAATAATTAAATTTAAAATAATAATATTAATAATAATAATAATAATAATAATAATAAAGTTGATTTTATTGGGAAAGAAAGAGGTAGGTTGAGGTTTGTTGTGAAAATGGTGTTTTTTAAGGAAGTGGAGTTTGAAACATGAAACGAACGGAGATGTCGATGCTGACGAGGTTGTTATGGTTTGGGATTTGGTTTAAGAATGTGATGTTTGTGACTTGTGACGTCATGTGTTTGGTTTATGTTTTTTTAGGGAAAAGAATGGTTCATGAAAAGAACGTTTTCCTTTATTTACTTCAATAATAATAAACCCAATACTCCAATAGATAATTAAATAGATAATTAACGGTGGGTAAATAAACTGGTTAACTAAACTGGTCCAAAAATTGAATTGAAATTGAACTGGTTTGAAGTCGATTATGTAGAAACCGGTTTGAAACTGATTGAAACCGTAGGTTTGGGGCCGGTTTATATTTTCACCACCAAAACCGGTTTCAAACCAGTTAACCGATGATTAAGAGAACCACGATCATAACCGGCTTTAACTTTTGTTGGCCAAACCTGTTTCAAACCAAACCGGTTTTGAGTATTAAACCGGCTCTGAAGATAATATGTGTTTGATATATTTGAAAAACTAGAAATGAATTTTTTTTTCTTAAAATACAGTGATTAAAGTGATGGAAAAGATGAAATCGTTGGAGGTATTTTGGATAAAAAAAAATAGGTCCATGTTTAATGATGTTGTTGTCTTGGTCTTATGTCTTGTCAGTGTGTCGTGTTTAATGAAAGTTGTCACTCGAAAAAAGAAAAAGAAGCTATTCAAATGGTCTATGTGGCTTGATCTAACTCATACTTTTGCAGTCTAGTTTTAAAAGTTACCCAATAACACATGTCAGTTCAACTCACACTTTTAGGGGTAAAGTTTCAAATTTGTATATGTGGGGGCATTCCTATTCGTTGTTCCATCTTCGTCTCATCCTAAAATCCACATTCAATTCTCTATCCTCATCTCATCTCTATAAGTTGTTAGTATTTCTTCTATTTCTCTCATCCATCCCAATCTGTATCTCAACCACAAAAATTTAAAGATTGAGAAATAATAAATCTATATATAAAGATTTACTATTCGTGCCCATAAAATTTAGAGATGTGTTTTAGCTAAAACCAATAGCATTGTGATTCGCAACTTAAACATGTAGAACAAATTATTATTATAAGTTATAGAAAGAAGTGGAGAATGAATGGGAAGTGATGTTTTTATAAAATGTGAGATATATCTAGAAAATGATATGATGTGAATTCTCTTTGTCATGGTTTCTACTTTCATTCTATTAACAAATTTGTATTTTAACATCTTATTTTAAAGTTTTTGTATAACACGACTCCAGTACCCTCACCGCAGACATTCAGCCGAGTTTCGTACGAGAAGAAGCAAACCATCAATTGCCGTAACGCAGCAGATACATTGCCAAGTATTGAAAAGGTGATTGTTTCCTATTCTGGTGTATTTGCGTCATTGGCCGCAAGACTAGCGAAAATGTGGATGGATGGTGCTGGGTTGTTAAAATGGTTGACTGCACACCTGTTCCAGAGTCTCATTAAACAAAAGAAAGGAAAAGAAAGGGGGAGAAAGCAGCAAAGAAAAGATAAGGAATTGGAAAGAAAATTAGCACTTATCTGATTCCTTCCAAATTGGAAAGAATCCAAGAGAAAAGAAAGCAGTGAAGTTTAATCAAACTCAATTTCCAAAGTTGCCCTCATCAAATAATAAAGATTAGTTCTTCCTTTTGAGCCCTAAATCGAATTTCAGGCCATCACAGCATCACCACCACCCTACTCCGACGGCCTCCAGCATATCGCCACCTGCAACTCCATCCTTTTCGTCGCTGGTCCTTCAATCAGGTATTCTTATTAGTTTCTGGCTCTGCACTTTATTTCGATTTTTCTTGTTTTTTCCATTAGGATTGCAATAGTCGATTATGGAAGGGTTATTAATCTCTTGTAGAAATTGAATTACTTAGAGTAAGCAATTCAAGAGCATGGTTGTTCTTTACTACAAATTCTTATTATATTTTCAATCTTTGATTGTTGAAGAATAATTGATAATAATGCTATTGAAATCCCTTTTTATTAACTCTGACGAATGTGAGGCTGCTATTGAAATCCCCTTTATTAACCTGCATATTCAATGAAGAATTAAGATGGCTTTGTGTGTCTTTCTACCCAGTTAAATCTTTGAGTCCTGCATCAAATAAAAGGGTATAGTTGTAATATTGCAGGTTTCCTTTCCTTTGCTTTCAACTCAGGAACACAAGAGGACTTCAATTTCTTTTCATTTCTTCTAAACTTGGAAACACTATAATAACTTACATCTTTCTTTTCCATTCCTTTCTTTTCTTTTTTTAATCTCCTTTCCTTTCTTTCCTTTCTTTTCTTTTCTTTTCTTTTCTTTTCTTTTCTTTTATGGTTCATGGACTGGGTTTCCCACGACAAGCAGTGCATGGTCACCACTAAGCTGACACCCACCAGCAGGTCACATATACCCCGCCCGCGGGTATCCAGGGATCACGAATTCACTATATTCTATCGCTCTTTACAGTTATTTTAAAATCTCTGAAATGTTTTGTTGATTTGATATATAAACGAAACAAGAAAATATTTGGATTAATTTCCTACATGTTATTATTTATCTTTGTAGCAGTCATAACAATAACTGAATGGAAATTGCGAAGACGATCAACATAACTATCAAACTCAACCCGATAAAAGAAATATTTAATTATTCGATTATTTTGTTTCTCTTTTAAGATGTGTTTAATGCAACTAACCAAGCAAAATAATCCTCAAAAATTACAAAAATAAAAAATAAAAAACCTCCTGTCAGTACCATCAACAGGCAACCCGCTGCAAAAAAGGTATAAACGTGTCTAGTTTAGTCTCTGTGGTACCTTTTATGTGTACACAAAAATGGTAGAAGAAACCTCAGAGATCTGCCTTATTTCATGGTATCATAATCTGTGTTCTTCTCGAGGTAATATCAGTGCTTGAAGATCATCAACTTCAACCTGTTTCATATTGTACAGTTTGTCAGCTGGCGGTTTTATATGAAATTAAAATGTAAAGGGTAGAAGTGTCCATTTCAACCCATTTACAGGTTTGTTTTTATTTAGGCCGTGTGGATAATAAAACCATATAGTTTATCTTCCAACGAGTTGGTCAAACAGGCGGAACAGATCAAACAGGTCCCAAAGTTGTATATATAATTCATAAAAAACCCAAACCATTTAATTTTGAAAATTGGACTGTTTTTAAAATAATATAACTTTTGTAATTGAGATATAATGTGTCAATTTCAACCCGTTACCCATATAATATCACCCACTCATGTTACCTCATATCTGTTGCCACCATAAGTATACTTCACATATAATTTCTTGGTTTCACCAGGACAAGGATCACAAAATCCCATAATTCCAGATTTCTTTACACCTTCATGTAGCTACAACAATAAAAATATATCATTATATGATATAAAAAGTCGTGTTTATGTCTAAACAAGATAAAATTCTTGACTTTCAAGGTCAAACATGTCGGTTCTCAATCTCATATTCAAATGTCAAGACCATGGAAACACATAAAAGCATATTGGTTTAAAAAATTTCAAATAATCTAAATTGATGTACCTTAAGTTGACCAGAATCGCTGACTAGAAAATTCAAGGGCAAAGTCACATCCAACATTTGTGAAGCTAATTCATCATTTTTCTCTTCTGGATTATTGATACCTTTAATCACTTTAGGGTTACCATAAACCGCTTCAACAATGACCAATCCATTAGTCTCTAACTGTTTATTACGTTTCCGATTGGCCACATTTTGCAGCAACTTCTGAGCTTTCTCTGCTGCTGCTTTTGATTCTTGAACCTACATATCACATGAGGGTTAATCAACTTTCTGGTCGAACATTTCATGTTATGGATACGAAATTAATTAAAGAATACCTGAGTACGAGTCTGTTCCATATTCTCAAGTGCGCGCTGTTTTTCGCGTCTACGATAATAAGGTTTAAAAACAAGTGACTGCATGCATTAAAAAAGAATCATCCAATGTAATACAAGTCAATGATTAATACAACATTATATTATATAAAATTACATACCTTGAGTGTAAAATAAAGTGAGGTTGGAAGAAGAAAAGCCCCTGCAGCAAATCCAAGATTTATATGCCTCGAAAGAAAAATCTGCACGCAATAACTCATCATAAGCATGATATTTCACAAAATTAAATAATGGTAACATGTAGAAATAGAATTAAATTTGGTGTCAAAGTACCAAAACCAAAAATATAATTTTGGATCGACTACATGGCAAAAACTGCACTTACAGGAACAACCAACTTTTGGGCGCCACGGTGTAATTCTAGCTTCCAGTATATACCCTACAGATAGAAAAGAGCATTAGATAAAATTAAAAAGAAGCAAAAAAAATGAAATAATGATGTAGCAAGTACCTGGATCCCGATTGTATACAACATTTTGACAGTGCTAAAGTTTGATATTTTTCTTCCTCCCCCTATTTCGAGTTCAAGCGCGGTACTACAAGAATGACGGATTTTTTTTAATTCTTAATAATAAGTACATATAAACTAATAATGATTACAACATGTAAAGTATACGAGTTCAAATACATAAACAAACAAAAAAATGTACTCTTTAAATAGATTGTTAAAATAAAAAATACTGTAAAAAGATTAATCAAAAAGTACCTTCCTATTTTTCCCGTGATACGCGCATGAGATTTAGAAGAGAACCGGCGCGTATAACAAGCAACAGCACCAATCGCACTTGTACCAATCTGTATATTTGTGGGTCATAAGTATTATAATCGTAACTCGTCACCTATGAAAACTTCATTAATATTTAAAGAGAAAGTTTTTGGCTATAAGAAAGAATTGTGAAGCTTGGAGTCATGTTTTATATTCTTGCTAAAGCTTTAATTACCGTTTATAGCTACAAGAACTAATCACAAATAATTAAACAAAAGAAAATATACCCTAATCTCTCCAGCTGCAGCCATATTTTGGTCTTTCTTTCTCCATCCAACAGCAATTGAGGATTCTGAGCCTAAAACCATCTCTATCTGGAATACAGAAGAAAAGAATATAAAACTATAATATATCAATTGCAATTTGAAACAGAAAACTTCTAAAAAAAAGTCAAATTTTAAAACTTTGATGTACAAAAATGCCATACCCTGTTATATACCTTCATTATCAAATTACATTTAGTTCAATCACAAAATCATTTTTATAATGCAGTCCAAACATCCAGTAAATTGTGCATGAAATACGAAATGGTCGCTCTAATTCTTTTAGAAGCAAAATAATAAAATAATAAAAGCTTCTTACACTAGCATTTAATGTAGTGGAAAGTTGACGATTCCAAGAATTAGAAAGATTAATCGAACCGTCTCTTAACGAGACAGCAAGCCCCATTGTTGCATTGGCATGACGACAGCTGGCTGAAGCAACATACCAAGAAATTAAAATAAAAACAATTAACTCCGGGAAAAAAAATCATGCTTTTAGAAATAACTATGCTTTTACCGAGATGTCTGCAGGCCTATTAATCCCTGCAAACCTACAGAAGTCATGATTTCTACAGAGGATACAGAAGATAACTGATGCCTAAACACCGCATTAGCAGCTGCATGACCATCACTTCCTTTAACCGCAAGGGACCCACCAAATGCAATAACATTGTTCTTTGATATCTGTGATTGAATCTCACTGTTCATCGACATTCTGCAGATTCAAGAATTGAGATTAAAAGCATTAGAAGACTTTAGAAGTCAAGGATGCATTCAACAAAATCAGAAACATTATTATAGCTCATACGCT
This sequence comes from Bidens hawaiensis, assembly GCF_021521415.1. NCBI lineage: Eukaryota > Viridiplantae > Streptophyta > Magnoliopsida > Asterales > Asteraceae > Bidens > Bidens hawaiensis. The sequence continues at coordinate 42,632 of NW_027495271.1, forward strand.
CTCATTAAACCGCGGCCAGCTAGAAAGCTTGGAACTGATAATTGTGCAAGAATGACACCAGTTGGTTGAAAATGAGCCGACTTTTTCTCTTCTTCTCGTTTGCGTTTTAATCTTTCAAGTTCTTCCTTAATTTCATCCACTTTATTTAGCCGTGGACCAAGTTCTAAACCGGAGGTTAACCCTTCCATACCGTATATATCATATATCTGTCTTTTATATTCATCAGTTAATATCTCATATGCTTCGCATATCCTCTGAAAATTCTCGGTAGCCACCTCATTCATCTGAAAAATAATTAAAAAGGAAATGTTTATGCTTTATGGCATAATTGGTTTACTGATAGTAGTAAATTCAATATAAAATTATTCTATATTTAGTAAAAAAACAGCATTTGCTTTACAAAAATCAAAATTCACATCAAAACTAACCTATTCATATAATTAAGGCTGTAAACAAACAGAACATTCACCGGGAAGTTTGTTTATATTCATTCTTTCAATAAATGATAAAACATGAAGAAGAAATTTTGTTCAATTAACTAACTGAACAAACACAAACCGAGACCATATTCGTTCGATTCTGTGTTCCTTTACGTGTGTTTACATCTGTTTATGTTAGTTAACATTTGTTTCTTGATGCTTATTCATTAAAGTTTTTTTATATTTATTAGTGATTAATTTATAAGAAAAATAGCATATGAGTATGAATGTTTAAAAAAATACAAAAATAAACTTGGTAGACGGACCAAACCATTGACACTGATCATTCTCGGTTAGCCAAATCAAATAAAACAATGTTTTTGTGCATTTGTGTTCGTTCATTTAACAAGTTCATTTCCTTAACAAACGAACACGAACAAGAAACTTCGTTCAGTTAGATGTTCGTGAACCATTCACTTGTCCGATAAAAGCTTAACGAATGCACATGAACAAGTCCTTTTTCTGTTCAGTCCGGTTCATTTACAACCCTAGACGTACAGTTCACTATTCAGTTTATAACTCATTTTCGGCAACGTACCTATCTCATCCCTACTACTAATTCCATTATAAATTATTCAAAACAATGCAGCATTTGCTTTACAAACATGAAAACTATTCACATAATCAACAAATCTAATGCAAAGCCTATAACTAGTAGCATAAAATTTCACCAAATCAATTCAATAACTTAATAATAATAATAATAACAAGTTAATAAATAAACATTACTACCTGTTGATCCTGATACTTATCCGGATGATAAACTTGGGCCCACTGGCGATAGGCTTTGCGTATCTCTTCATCGGAAGCTTCAGGCGAGACGTGAAGTAACGCATATAGTTCTCTATTCGAACCTCCATCTTCTGCTGCTTGCGTCATCACTTCAAATTAGTACCAATTTATTTCTAGGGTTTATATTATATATATAAACTCAGAATCAAAGTACTGTACAGTACTGATTGTTAATTAATAGTGGTATGGTGGTTTAATTGATTGGAATTGGAATTGGAATTGGAATTGGAATTGGAATTGGAATGAATGTGTGGGAGGGTTTGTTTGTGTTTGGGGGTTTTAGGGATTTGTGTTTGGGACGATGATATGATGTTGTGAGCGTGTGTTTGTAGAGAACGTGGGTCCCAAGAAATTCTTTTGCGAGGTGACACAATTACACCTTCGCTTTATAAAAATCGCAGCGACGTCTAGGTGTCGATTTATCGCTAGTTTGTATCCGGGGGTGTAAACAAGTTGAGTGAAACTTGTATCGATCTTTGTTTATAAAACTTGAACTCGATTTGTGAGTAGTTTTTGAAGCTCGAGTTTGGCTCATTTACTATTTCTTAGTTGATTTTTATATATTTATCTACTTTTATTTTATTTATTTTTTTCAATTATAATTTTGTATATAACATAATTTATATTATTTATATATTTTTTCATAATACTATATAGATAGATTCATTAATAATTACTAAATATATATTATAAAAGTTATATTAATCATAGGCTCGTTTAAGCTCGAACTCGATAAGTGAATGGGCTTGTTTATTGTATATTAAACGAGCTTAGTTTTAAGCTCGGCTCGATCAAGCTTTTAACGAGCTGATCTCGCAAGCAGCTCGACTTGTTTATTGCACCCCTATAATGGTAGCGAGCGCGCGTGCATGTTGAAAAATTACATATGAATTTTAATAGGATTAATCTTGATTAATCATTAGTCTACGCTCAATTACCCGGCTAGTGCTTTATAAGTTCTACAATAGTGGTTAAATGAAGACTAAAACCAATGTTAAGTATAGTAGTGCACGGGTGTTTGAAGTTGTTGTTCTATTGTTTTAGTGTTTTTGTTTTTATGATGACTAGGTTTGGAAATAAATAGAATGTTCATGAGGTGTTCAACAGACAGTTCATCTATGCTCATTTATTTAATAAGCAAACGACATGAACACATATTTTGTTTGTTCATTTATGTTTGTAAACATTCATTTATATGTTGTTTAAATTTTAATAAATGTGTAAGTAGTTATATTTGTATTAATATAAACATAAAGAGGCTCAATTAAATTAGATATCTACGTGGTTATTTTTTATTGAAAAAAATAATTATTGTGATCATCCCTTTGAATTTGTATTCATGAAGGAATGTGGATGTTTTTTAGATGAATCATTGTGTTTTGGGAATGATTGTGATGTGTAGACTTGTTTGTGCTTATTAGTGTTAACTTATGTTACTTTATGTTTAATCAACTTTGTTTATTTGTGTCTATTTATGTTTATTTAAAGTTAAATAAACGAATACGAAATTCCCTTGCTTGTGTTCATACGATTCATTTATATGCCTCACAACTCAATAGAGGTAGTTTTGTGCATCTCTCATTAGACAGGAAATATGGTGATCGAAACTCACCATCTTTTTTTTTTTTTGAGTTTTGTAATTTTTTTTCTAAATCAAAGTCACCTTGCGCAAACTTCCCAAGTTCCCATCAGCCCACTTTAAGTTTAAACCCAAATTTCTGAAGCCCAGTTTATATGAAGAGTTTGTTTACATTTTCCTTTTTACTTCTTATTCAATGAACTTTTTATAAGACTTATTTTTATAAAAAATTTATAGATTATTATATTTGAAAAATATTCTTTTAAATATTATGTTCATTAGATATCTTAAAACCAAAAGACAAAGATGTGTATATTTATGATAAACTTTACGAATATATTAAGAACTAGTTTGATCCTCCCGTGTTATGGGAGTTGTAAAATTTTGTTTTAATCGTTTTGCTATTTAATGATAATTATTTTATTTTTTTAGCGTTTGAGTTTTATCAGTTGAGATGTTTAGGTTTTTTAGATTTTTAACGAATAAACATAAACGAACACGGGCATGCTGATTTTTTTAAATGTACAAACATGAACACAGATATTTGTCTAATGAAAATTGAGGCGTTGATGTAGTTGACGATGGTGGGTAGTATTGGAAGTTTACCGACGATGGAGATGATAGACCAGCAACGAAGAACATGTAAAGCAGATAAATTAAATTAGGGTTTGTAATGAAAGTGTTTATCAATAAATGAGATCTTATAACCCATTTGAGGGCTATTAGAGTTTGGTAAGACACATAACCTGTGAAAATTATTCTTTGATAATAATTAAGGGGTTATTTCACAATTAAATGAGATTTTATAACCCGTTTAAGGGTTAAACGGGTTTGATGAGACCCATGACCCGTGAAAATTATTGTTTGCTTATGAAATAGTTATACAAATAAATGAGATGTTATAACCTATTTAAAGACTATCCGGGTTTGGTGAGACCCATACCCGCGAGTTCGGGTCAAATGCATGAGAAGCCTTCATTTATAAATCAAACAATCTGGTGGCTCTAGAGAATGGGGGGGGGGACAATCTGAGAGTGACACCTAGGATTTTATGGTAGACAATTATATAGATAGTTAGACTAGTTTTTATCCCCCGTATTACGGAGGTTGTTTTATATTGTTTGTTCTAATATTTATTTATTTTTTGAATTTATATTCTTTTTATTGTATTGAAAATAATATACTTATGCTTTGATGATAAATTGTTTCACAAATAAATGAGATGTTATAACCCGATTTAAAAGCTGTATGTATTGATGAGACCCAAGACCCGTTTATTTGTTTTACTATAAAATTAGTTTTTTAATTATAAATAATATTTATGAAAGTAAATAATATACTTATGATATGATGAGACTCAAGACCCGTTTATTTTTTTTACTATCAAATTGATTTTTTAATTTAAATTATATATATATATTTTTAAAATAAATAAGATATTAATTTTTATTATATCCTATTTTATAAGATTTTTACATCAATAATTTGGTGATAATAATTTTTAATTTAATGAGATGTTATAACCCGTTTAAGAAATATCTGGGTTTGGTAAGACCCATACCCATGAATTCGGGTCAAATGCATGAGTAGCCTCCATTTAAAAATCAAGCAAAACTAGTGACTCCAAAAAAAGGAGGAGCGACCACATCGCGACACATAGGATTTTTATGTCTTCGTTTATATATATCAGACAACAGTGGCGGATCCTTTAATTTTTTTCGGGTGGTGCACTACTTTAGATATTTCAATTTCATAAAGTCGGGTAAAAAATTTCCGGGTCAGTTTAAGGTTCGGGTCGGTTCGATGGTTCGGAAAAAAGTTCATTACGTAACAAAAATACGATAAAATAATAAAAGAAACTAACAAACTAACAAATTAAAACCAACAATCTAACAAACTAAAACTAAATTTAGCAAATAACTTAACAATTAAGCAGTTAACACTTAACAATGAATCATGAATGTAAACTTACCTTCAAAGTGGGAGGATAAGAGGATTCGAGTAAGAGTAGGCAATGGTAGGAGGACGGGGACGGCTGAGTGGCAGACAGAGACGAGGTTGACGGCGTTCCGCGATGGTCGGAGTGACGGGGACGAGTGGCTGACCTGACGGAGCGAGGCTGCTGGCGGTCAGGGGTTGAAGAAGTTTAGGGACTGGGGCGGACTGTGGAGGCTGGAGAAGGGCTCTAATTGTGGACTGGTTATGTTTGAAACCCTAACTAATGTTTGGGTAAGTTATTAAAAAAAAGAAAAAACAAAATGTTTCAAAACCGGAATCTTGGAGAGGTGATCGACACTTCCGTCCGTACAGTGCTTCAAACGACGCTGCTTTAATACTTGCGTGGTAGCTGTTATTATACGAAAACTCTACCAAGGGTAAGTGAGGTTCCCAACTTTTTCCGAAATCCAACACACATGCACGCAACATGTCCTCTAAGGTCTGAATAGTTCGTTCACTTTGCCCATCCGTCTGAGGATGGTATGCTGTACTCATATCAAGGCGTGTGCCTAGGGCACTCTGTAGCGACTTCCAAAAGTGCGAAGTGAAACGGGAGTCTCGATCAGAAATGATAGAGACAGGCACTCCGTGTCTAGACACTACTTCCTTCATGTAGACGCGAGTCAGTCTTTCCATTTTGTCCGATTCCTTAATCGCTAAAAAGTGTGCCGAATTAGTCAACCGGTCAACGATCACCCAGATGGTATCGCATCCCGTCGGTGTCTTAGGTAATCCCGTGATGAAGTCCATTGAAATGTGTTCCCATTTCCACATTGGAAGTTCCGGTTGTTGTAGTAGGTCAGATGGTTTCTGGTATTCTATTTTGACTCTGGCACAAGTCAGGCATTTGCTCACGTAGGTGGCAATGTCGGCTTTCATATTTGGCCACCAGTAAAATGCCTTTAAGTCATGGTACATCTTATCTGAGCCAGGGTGGATAGAATATCGGGACTTGTGCGCTTCGTCCATCACTAGAGTTCTCAACTCTCCGTATCGTGGAACCCAAATCCGGTTCTCAAAATATCGGACCCCGTCCGATTTGGTTTCAAGTTGCTTGTTCATGCCCCGCATGAGTTCCGATGGAAGATTATCATCTTTCAAAGCTTCGAGTTGGGCATCGCGAATCTGGTCGGGTAAGTTGGCATGAATCGTGAGTTGCAATGCTCGCACTCGTCTGGGTTTATCTGTTTCTTTTCTGCTGAGAGCGTCGGCCACTACATTGGCCTTGCCAGGGTGGTACTTGATGGCACAATCATAATCCTTAAGCAGCTCGACCCAACGACGCTGTCGCATGTTCAGCTCCTTCTGATCGTAGATATGCTGGAGACTCTTGTGGTCGGTGTAAATGGTAAACTTGGTACCGTACAAGTAATGCCTCCATATCTTAAGGGCAAACACCACAGCTCCGAGTCCCAAATCATGGGTCGTGTAGTTCTTCTCGTGAACCCGTAGTTGTCGAGAGGCATAGGCTATAACCTTCTCGAGTTGCATCAGCACACAACCGAGACCTTGTATCGATGCGTCACAGTGTACCTCAAAATTCTCCGTTCCCTCGGGTAGGGCTAGAATAGGGGCGCTACAGAGTTTGGTTTTCAACAGTTAAAAAGCGGATTCTTGCGCGTCACCCCAATTTTACCTAGTACCTTTATGAGTCAAAGCGGTGAGAGGTTGAGCAATCTTTGAAAATCCTTCGATGAAACGCCGGTAGTAGCCGGCCAGTCCTAGGAATTGCCGCACCTCAGTCGGAGTCTTAGGTGCTTCCCAGTTTTTGATGGCCTCTACCTTACCAGGATCGACATGGATACCATTCTCGTTGATCACATGTCCTAAAGAGTGAACCTCGCGAAGCCAAAATTCGCATTTCGAGAGTTTTGCATACAGTTGTTCCTTCTTCAACAGTTCCAGAATTACCCTTAAGTGTTCCTCATGGTCAGCCTTGTCCTTGGAGTAGACCAGGATATCGTCAATGAACACAATCACAAACTTGTCGAGGTACGCCTTGCATACTCGGTTCATGAGATCCATAAATACGGCTGGTGCGTTGGTTAGGCCAAAAGGCATAATCGAAAACTCGTAGTGACCATACCGTGTTCTGAAAGCCATCTTTGAAATATCTTCCTCGCGCACTCTTAGTTGATGGTAACCAGACCGCAGATCGATCTTCGAGTAGTAACTCGATCCTTGGAGTTGGTCAAACAGATCATCAATTCGGGGTAAAGGATAACGGTTCTTGACCGTCACCTTGTTTAACTCCCGGTAGTCGATGCACATGCGGAAAGTCCCGTCCTTCTTTCTGACAAATAAGACAGGGGCTCCCCATGGCGATGAGCTAGGTCGGATAAAACCCTTATCCAACAAATCTTGCAGCTGAGTGGACAGTTCCTGAAGCTCCGCCGGTGCGAGCCGATATGGGGCTCGTGCTATGGGTGCTGCACCGGGTGTCAACTAGATTTGGAATTCGACTTGTCGTACAGGAGGGAGTCCAGGCAAATCCTCCGGGAAAACTTCCGGAAATCTCGCACAATCGGTATATCTTCGATTCGCTTCTCCTCCGCGGGTTTCTCAACAATCTGCGCCAAAATTGCCGGACGACCCTTTCGTAGATACTTCTGCGCCTTCATGAGGGTGATAACGCTGGTGGTCATACCGCTTCTCTCGCCCCGGATCGAAATGATCTCGCCGGAAGGGGTAGTAATGGGGACTATCTTGTCGTGACAAATAATCTCCGCTCGGTTCTCGGATAGCCAGTCCATGCCAACAACGACATCGAAACTACTAAGCGTAAAAGGAATAAGGTCGATATCAAAAACATGACCTGACAGTTTTAACTTACATCCCGCAAGTACATGAGTCGTTACTATAGTCTTACCGTCAGCTAATTCAACAGGAAACTTAGCATCTAACGGGGTTGGAGTTAAGTCTAAGAGTTGACTAAAGGCCTTCGACACAAAACTCCTATCAGCTCCAGTGTCAAACAATACAGAAGAAAAACAATCGTTCACAGGGAACTTACCAGTCACCACGTGCGGATCATTGCGGGCTTGACCCGACCCAATAACAAAAGTTCTTCCTTTACCATTGTTTCCACCACCACTGCCACTTCCATTACCTCCATTGTTGTCGTTCTATTTCAGCTTAGGGCAGTTTTTCTTAAAATGTCCCTCTTGTCCATACTCAAAACATCCCTTGGTTGTCATGGGTGGTTTAGGAGCACCCTTTGCCGCAAGGTCTCCTCTACATTCCTTTGCCTGGTGACCCATCTTTCCGCATCTCAGACACTTGACACGGTCACACGGGCCAGCATGATGATAGCTGCACCTGTTGCACTTCGGATACTTCCCAGCATAGCCATTTGAACCCTGCCCGCCACCGTTGTTATTGTTGTTGTGACCCTGATGGTTGAAGCTCCGAGTGAATTCGGGCTTGCGGTAGTGTTGTTGTTGCTGTGGGGGATTCGAGGATGAGGATCTGGTATTGTCAAACTTTCTCTTTCCGCTGCTCGGGTTGCTGGTGCTGTTGTTGTCAGTGCTTGGGTTGTCACGGGCTTTGATGGTTGAACCCCTAGGTGGTAGCGCACCTTGGGTCACTGCTTGATCCGTTAGTTTGTGAGCTAACCGAATCGCTTGTTGAATCGTGACTGGTCTGGAAGACGTCACCATGCCCTGAATTTGCGGTGCTAACCCATCAATATACATTTCAATCCTCTTACTCGGCGGGTCTACCATCCGTGGACACATCACAGCTAACTCGTGAGAACGGGTGGTGTAGGCTTCGATTTCTGAACTCACCATCTTTAATGACCAAAACTCTGACTCTAACTTTGCAATCTCTTCTCTCGGACAGTACTCTTCTCGCATCATGTTCTTGAACTCCTCCCAGTTCATCGCGTTAGCCAGTTCCAATCCAAGAATCTGTACGTTCGAATTCCACCAAGTGAGAGCAGAATCTTCAAGTGTTCCAGCAGCAAATTTGACTCTACTGGCAGGGGGACAATTACACATTTCAAACGCCGATTCGGCCTTCTCAGCCCAACACAGGAAACCTATAGCTCCCTCGGTGCCCTTAAACGTACTGGGTTTGCAGTCAAGGTAATTCTTAAAGGTACACGTTCCAATTGAACCTCCAGCTTGGTTCTGAACATGTGCGGCTAGAGCGGCCGCCGCGTGGTCATTCAGCAGAGTTTGGAGTTCTGCTGCAGTCAAGTTGATGTTACCACGTCCGTGTCCAGCGTTTCTTCCAGCCATTTCCTAGAATCACAGTATAAAACGTTAAACATGAATTTTTCTTTCATATACAACACGCCATACATGTAATAAAAAGATAGGTAAGAAATAAATAAAGAACAAACATCACATCACAACCATGTAATAATCTAAATAAAAATTCATGATTAAAACCATTGTATTCGTTACAAAGTATTTCCAATCAATCCTTAAAATCATAGAAAATAATAGTTCGGATTGAGACAACCCCTCCATCTAGGTGTTATCATCATTAGATGTCATCATCTGAGGACACCTCTGAGTGTGCCTCCTCCTCAGCCGGTTCTTCCTCCGGTTCTTCTTCAGGTTATTCATCGGGACCTTCATCGGGATCCTCCTCAGTCTCCTCTTCGGGATCTTCTTCGGGTTCCTCTTCAGGCTCTGCCTCAGGTTCTGCCTCAGGCTCTGCCTCAGGCTCGGCTACGTTCTAAGCAATCTGCATTTGTAGGACATCGCAACGTTCTAAAGCTATTTCAGTTCGGGTCCTTGCCTCCTGGAGTTGCTCTTGCAAGTCTATTATCTCGGCTTGCATCTTTCTCATAATCTTCATCTGTTGATCACATTTCCTTCATGGCCGTTGTCATGCGGGCAATTTCCTCCTTAGTCTCGGTTCCATCTTTTAACAATCCGGAAACGTTAGCTCTCGTATAGCGCATGTAACCCACGTCACGCTTCAAACAAGAAACAACAGCTGCGAGCACACGCTCTACAGGTTCGGTTATGGGTGGTAGGGTGTTGGGGTAAGCAGGATGGTTCGGGTGAGGTAGCGGGGGAACTTGTTCACGGTAGACCATACGTCTGATCATATTAGGGTACCAATCCCAGCTAACTTTGTTTTCGTACATGCCTCCGGTTAAGCGGTACCTCTTCGGTGCGGGAGCTTCGAGTTCCGGGACTACTCGGGGTGGCGATACGGTAGGTAACTGCGGTTCTTTCCCATGAGCATGAGTCATCTGACCAGATGATGATTATGATGGCGGCGTCGACATTCCTACAGATAAGCCGTGTATGCGCGCGTATGAGTGAATGAGGTAAAAAGATAAGATAGTAAAGACTACATAAATATAGGCAGTGCGTATCATTATAACTAATGGGTCGTCGCGGTTATAGTCTAGTATGCATGCAATTTCTAGTTCGCTATAACCAATGGCTTTGATACCAATCTGTCACACCCTCAAATTCCACTAACGGAGTTTTACCGTCAGAGAGTGTGAACTAACAGGATCGGATCCATTAATTATAATCAAATCATAAAACAAAGTTTTCAAACCATGTAAACGTTTACGAGTAATTAAATGCGGAAGCGTAAAAACCAAAAGATAAAAGTTGCGTCACGCAGGACGACTTAAGCCCAATGATAACAGTTTTAAAATAGTTTGCATAATAAAGGCGTTTTCAGCAATGCATGATCCTATACCGCGCGCCCGCCTCGGCTACCTGAGAATAACATACTAAAAGTGTCAACACGGGGTTGGTGAGTTCACAAGTTTATATAAAATAAAGCGTTTAGCGTTTGCGTTCAGCGTTTTGCGTTCAGCGTTTTGCGTTACCAGATAGTGTTATGTCAATTATATATCTATAGGTAGCTAGCCTATAAAACAAGTATTACTAAGTGTTCGACATCGAAGCTGACTGTTTATCATTTGCCTTGCCACCAGGTCTATCCCGACCATGGTATGTGTTTAGCCAAGATTACACCCACTCGACCTCCAGTCGAGTTTAGCGTTGGGTAGGGTTTGTCAAACCCAGTAGTACTACTCAACAATGACTCGCTATTATCCAATATTAAACGGTTCGATGTGAATGAAGGACTTTAGTTATTGCGTTTGCCACTTAGTCTTTACAAGTGATATATAATCTATATTAACAAAATCTTAAATGCGTTTTCGGAGTATGTTATCTCCCCAAGTGAAAAGCGTTTGAAAACAGTTTAAAAGGGGTAAGTGAACTCACTGTTTGCGAAGAAATTCCCAAATTAAATCACCAAGTGATGCGCGTCACAGAAAACTCTCTCTAGCGTTCTAAAACAACAACGAGATTTTCTAAGTGTCGGAACTATTATCGAGTCTCTAGACTCGGCACATAATACCTATGCACACAACATGTTTCGTGTTTCGTTTGTGAATCGTGTGTGACTTTTACAAGTGTATTTGTGATACGTTACATGTGTGAGCAATTATCCACGTGTCATGTATTCATAATGTACGTCACTAGCAATTACTTCCCGTAAGGGAAATTTGGTCAACACATAACAATTAATTAGCAATTATTCCCCGCAAGGGTATTTTGGTCAAAATACGACAATTAGTTAGTAATTATCATGTTTCATGCAACTTTCACAAAATTCAGCAACTAGTTTCTTAACGACAGAATTTTACTTGAAAAACTAGTCTATCCCACCGATCATAGTATCACAATTAATTTACCAAAAATCATCACAAAAGCATGTATGTGTTAGGTTTCCAGAACATATTTTGTTGTATTTTTATTCCATACATATTTCTCACAAAGATCAATTTACCACAGGAAACTCATAACAGTCAAATTTATGCGCAACAGAAAGTTATTTGCAATTCCCGTTAAATGAAAAATCCAACAAATGCAAGACCACTTGGGTTAGGTTCCTAACTCAACAAGTCAACTTCCAGAAGTGGAACCAACCCAATTGGTCTCGTAGTTCATGAGATATAGTATTTACAAAACAACCTAACAGCAGGTCTAACAACTCAGCTTTGCACAACGTTTTTGTAAAATCATAAAGGTTAACTTATACACGTCCAAAAATTGCAAATTTATATTCTTTAGAAACTAGACTCAACCTAGTTTACTGTAGTATCAATAATCTCAACAAATTTTCAAATTTACACCCCGTTACAATCAATTGAACATCAACAACACAATCTGTCCAGAAACTGTTTGCAACAAAACTCAACATATTAATCATTTATAGACCATAATTCGTTCATATAACACTCTAGACACCATAACTACTATCCATGCATATCAATTCACCATACATACATGGTTAGGGTTTTATTTGATCTCAAACTCAAAGACACAACAATTAACATGTAATAATATCAATACTAGTTATCAAATCATCATCAATACATCATTAAATCAAACAAAACATATGAACACAACTTATATACAAAAATCGGCCCTAGGGTTTTTAATTAACCCATTAAAAATCGAAATTAAGTATAAAGGATGCAAAGGATGGTCGTTTATACCTTCCTAGCACCTTAATCTTCAATCAAAAGCTTGAAAGATTGCTTGTATGTGTGTGTATGAGGGCCGATCGCAAGGGGGGGGGGTCTAGAGCTGCCATCGGGTTTGGGAGGGAGAGAAAGAGTGTTAGGGTTTTAGGTTTATGTTATTATTTATAATAACATGTTACACTTTAGTCCCTCAACTTCCAAATGTTATTTTTCTAGCTTCATTAACTAGTTCTAGCACATTGAGTTAACGTTTATAACGATGTTATCACATAACACATAATTATCACATAATTATTGTTTTGACGTTTTTCGATTATTCACCAATCGTTTGCGTCAACTCGTTTGCATTTCGGTGCAATTCCCGAAAGACTACACATGTAGTAAGTGTTAAGCGTCATTTAAACCATAGTTTAAATGTAATGAGGTGTGCGTTATAGATTCAGTGATCTTTAAGTATGAATTGACGGAGTTGAGTTAACGGATTTAACCTGAAATTGACGATTGTCACAATATTTCAAAATTATTGTATATGATAAAAAAATAGCCGGTGAAGATTTTATTATTTGATAATAGATAACCCTTTTGAACACCTTAGGTTGGACGGGTTTGGAAGGTATTAGGCCAAGTCCCACAAACGACACAGAATTAAAAATGAAATCCGTTGTTCAAAAAAACACTACGTGTAATAAAAGTGCGTACGTATAGTTGAAATTCATTTTTTTATATATCTGTTGTCTAGCCTTCGAGCATTCGATTATTGATTCTATATTTCACATCAAGTTTCTATCATGAGAGTATCTGTTAAAAGTAAACAACCTTCTGAAAGTTGTTACATATTACTCAAAAAAATGGTTAATGAAAAATTCGTTAGTTACATGCTTGCAAGTTTGAGTATTTGTGAGTCACTTGTTACGAGTTTGACGTTAAAGGGATTGCATGTTCAAGAGTTTACAATTTACAAGTTAGAAGATCTGAATGCTCACAAGTTTACAATCATGTCATACATGTACGTACATGTATCGTGTTGCTCAAATCAGTCTGAGGATGACTAGCGACCCATCATTTATTTTTATCAATTTCGCATAAAAAGTGTGGCGCCACCATGGCACCATCTGTTACGGTGAGTTGAGTTCATTATTGAGCCTCATGTCTATAAGTTCAAAGAATATGGTACAACGGTGTTAGTTATCATGCATGAACACAAAGGCACATAAGTAAGTACATAACTTAATTGTAGGAAAAAGCCAATGAACATGTTACAAGGGAATGAGTTGTGTAATCTTTTCTCAGCTTAATACCATTAAAAGTATATATGAACTCGTTACCATGAATCACCAACGTTAGTTGACACTTGACAGAACCACATGGACTCGGGGTATATTTTAACATTACGTTATGACATGCCTATTGTTTTACATAATATGATTTTAAAAACTCCGTCTTTTAACCGTAGAATTTTGAAAAATTGAACATTTTGCCCAAGACAAAATATGACATTTATTGCATTACCTACAATTTATAAAATTAAATGCAATGAATTAGATCTTTTTATTATATATAGCACGTGGGTCAAATGATTACTTGTTGATTGTTACCATAAAATAAAATGTCCCACTAGCTTGCTCTATACGGCTCTAATTTAACCACCATGCGTGATGCGTCCATGCATGCAATACAATGATATCAGACAACAGTGGCGGATCCTTTAATTTTTTTCGGGTGGTGCACTACTTTAGATATTTCAATTTCATAAAGTCGGGGAAAAAATTTCCGGGTCAGTTTGAGGTTCGGGCCGGTTCGATGGTTCGGAAAAAAGTTCATTACATAACAAAAATACGATAAAATAATAAAAGAAACTAACAAGCTAACAAATTAAAACCAACAATCTAACAAACTAAAACTAAATTTAGCAAATAACTTAACAATTAAGTAGTCAACACTTAACAATTAAGAACAGTTAACATTTAACAATGAATCATGAATGTAAACTTACCTTCAAAGTGGGAGGATAAGAGGATTCGAGTAAGAGTAGGCAATGGTAGGAGGACGGGGACGGCTGAGTGGCAGACAGAGACGAGGTTGACGGCGTTCCGCGATGGTCGGAGTGACGGGGACGAGTGGCTGACCTGACGGAGTGAGGCTGCCGGCGGTCAGGGGTTGAAGAAGTTCAGGGACTGGGGCGGACTGTGGAGGCTGGAGAGGGGCTCTAATTGTGGACTGGTTATGTTTGAAACCCTAACTGATGTTTGGGTAAGTTATTAAAAAAAAGAAAAAACAAAATGTTTCAAAACCGGAATCGAACATGCAACCTATGGGTTACAAAACCAACATGTTACCATCTAGACAAGTGCTTCAAATGTTTATAGAGTGGTTCCTTTCAAATTTATAAGGTGGTTCCTTTATTATGTTCTATATATAACTACACTATTATTTCAAAACTCGGGTGGTTCCGAGGAACCACCCGTTAACACCGTAGATCCGCCCCTGTCAGACAATGACATATTGACATGCATGCGTCCTACATAGTCGACATTATTAAATAAGAACGCTAAAGGTACCAAGTATTAGACCATGTGTTAGTGAATGTGTTGTGCAGAGGTTAGTTAAAGCGTCACGTCATAATCATGTAAACGGTATACTTTAAATAATCAACTGTGTAGCAAGGGTGTTATGATTTGGTTACTTATCTAAAAACCAAAAAGGTGCTTAACTGAAATGTGCGTTACCCGATTGGCGAGAGGAGAGGATGGGCAATGACGCCGAGTAAACTAAGCATGTTTCACACGCTTGTCATTTTTAGTTGCCCACTTATTCTTACTTTATGAGTATGATAGGATACTAATAAAATTGTAATAATCTACGAGATTATTTGATTAGGTTATGTTTGTTTTTGCTTAAAACGTCTGAAATGGGCTTATGTACATGGGCGTGCAGATATAAGCTTTAAACACAGATAATTTTTTTTAAAGACATGAAAAATGCTTTCATGGTCTTAAAAAGTAAATTAGTATCCAACTTCTTCAAACTTCTTCACACCCTATCAACACCCACTGTCCACCAACACCACCACCCCCCGTCCACCATCACCCATCGTCCGCCACCACCACCACCCCCATTCTCTAGCATCACCGTTCACCACCTAGTCACCTGGGGCGTCTCCGAAAATTTGAATACCTCGGCCGAGCCGAAATAAAAAGGCCCATATACCTTAACGAATAAAGAAATACATAAGCCAATTTTTATAAATGACGATTAGTGTTATAACAATAAACATATGCTGGATCAGTAGGTGTACGGATGTGTTAGTAATAGAAACTAGGTATTCCGCCATCTCAAATGACGGAATATGACAATTAATCACGTTTTAATGTTTTCAAACTAATTAAGTTAGTAAAAAGTTATATATGAATCAACATTATCTTTTAATTTGTGAAGACACAATAACTAATTACGCGTAGCCAGTTCCAAATGTCATCCATTTTAGCTTGGATTTATATGTATATACACATCATATATCTATACTATTAGTTCCTTATAAAGCAAGTATAAGGGTTAGTTATATTAGTTTGTAAAACTTAAAGGTTAAAAGTGTTTCTATTTAAATTAATATTGAAATAATTAAGGGACCATTCTTGCCATATGTTAAAACTTATATTTGAAATTCAGCACATGCGTCTGCGTGAGCTGCGTTCCTTCCGTCTCCAACTTTATGCCGGTCGATGAACTCATTTTTCCGGCAAGTGTTAAGCATCAAAATTAAAGACCAAATTGACCAATTGATGGTGTCGTTTGACTCGAGATCTTTTACCGATATATATACACATACATAAAAAAAATTTGACCCCCGAAAATTACGTGCCCCGGCCGAAGGTGCGGCTCGCACACCCCTCGGGCCGGCCCTGCTAGTCACCTACCATCATCATCTAGCACCAATCGTCCACCACCACCATCGTTCACTACCACTATCACTATCCCCCACCACCACCCACTACCACATTTCGTACACCACCACTAGTTATGTTAGCTACCTACAGACGCTAAAAACAAACAGTTTTTTTCTTGCACACTACATGTGTTTGGTCAACATCTTCTTCTATAAATGTCTGCAGATGTGATCCACAAACTGCAGATATTTTACCTTTGAAAAAACAAACGACACCTTACTTTTTTACACGGATTTAACAAATAAATATTCAATTATAAACAATCGACTAAAAAGTCTTATATTAAGCACACTAAACACGTGGGAAAAAAATAATGGCTCCACTACTTATTGTGGTTACACTTTTTAAAAATAATACATCTTTTCAAAGTATAAACTAATGTATTTTAAAAGATATATTCCGGTTACTTTGAAGTTAATGATGGAGAAAAATCAATGACCAATGCAATTATTACAATCACATGTTAGGATTATTTAGAGAGCAAGAAACGAACCAAATATCAATTGTAAAATACTTTTATAGCAGCCTTTGTGGAAAGAAAATCTACATTTGACCTATAGATAAAACAGATCATAAGAGGTTGGATTGAGAAAAATGACGAAGTTTCAATTTCGTTTACCGTGACTTTCTATGTAAGAGAAATAACTAAAATGAAGATTGTTTGTAAATGCTTACGAGCAAGTTGACATCATTTATGAAATATATTACAAGTAATAGAAGTATGAATAGTCTGAATTCCATTTTTATATATGCTTCGTTTGGCCTTCAGGCATCCAATTATTGAATTTATATTCTACATTATGTTTCTGTTATGAAAATATCTGTTGAAATTTAAAAACATCATGAAAAATGTTGACATCATTTGTGAGTCATTTGTTATGAGTTTACGGGTTTGCACGTTCAAATGAGTACATTTTATAGAGTTTATAATGTACAAATATACGAGCTTACATGTTTACAATTTACAAGTTTTAAATGATCACTAGTTTGCAATCATGCTATATATGTACATGTATTATGTTGCTCAAGTTAAGTCTCTTTTAAGTGAGGATGACCATCGACCAATCATTTACTTTTATCATTATGGTATAAAATAATGTGGCATCACCATTCGTGGCGATGACTTAAATACATAGTCTCAAACTTATAAACTCAAAGAGCAACATGGTTCGTTGTGTACGAACACAAAGACGTATCACTTAATCTTAGAGAAAAGTCAACGAACATGTTACTAAGGGATGAGTTGTGTGATTTGTTCGTAGCTCAATGTCCACATGGATGTATGAACAAGCTACCATGTATCACCCACTTTAAGGCTGCTTGTTTGTGTTGGGGCTTTAAACATTCAAGTAAAAGTGTCACTGTCACATAAACGGTTAAGTTTTAACTAAAACACTCCTTTAACACTGCATTGTGGTTTAAAGTCTCACCATTTCCTTGTTAAAGCATTGGGCGGGCTCCACTGCTTTTTCTTTGTCGCATTGTAAATGTGCTCAATCACCACCCTTTACCGCCCAGACCTTAATGCCCGGGCTAGATATGTGCAACATTATAGCAGGGACAGATCATCTTGTGTCACCCTTTCGAAGTCCAGTAACTAGTAGTCTAATTAGTAGAACTACATGAAGTTTGAAGTATATGTGAACCATACCTTATGACACGCGTATTATTTTGTATAATATGATATTGAAAACTCAATAAGTCTTTTAGAATTTTGAAAGTTGAACATTTTACTGAAGACAAAATATGACAATGTATTGCCTATAGCAATTTATAAAATAAATGCAATGAGTTGAATCTTGTAATATAACACGTGTCTTATTTAATTTCTTGTTGGTTGTTACCACAGCACTGTTCATTGTGGAGGGGCTTCGCCACCCTTTCACGTCATCGTCGGGCCTTCGAAGCCCCTCTTCATAACGCAATGATGTAGTTTAAAGCCCCTTTATCATGTTGTGTATATATATGTGTGTGTGTATGTATGTACGTATGTATGCATGTATGTATGTATGTGTTTGAGAGAGAGAAGCACATGGCCCATTATTTCCCCAAATTCCAGGTGGTATCCGGGTCCCAACCCAAGCCGCCTCGTCCATGTCGCCCCTAGGTGGTGTTTGGGGCTTCAAAGCCCCTTCATGCCGCCGCTTATCCGTCCACAGTGAAATGTCTAAAAGAATGCGTCACAAGCTCTATATGACTCTCACTTGACCACCATGCATATAATTGTCCCTCTCTAACATTGACATGTCTACGTCTAACATAGTACTCGACATTATTATTATTATTTTATTATTTATAAACATACAATTCCATCTTGGTTTCAGCATTAGAAGTTGTAGCTTATGCATATGCTATTGTACTTTGATTTTACATCTTCACTACTCATGATACAGTTTGTACAAACACCTCATGATCATGTTATCAGAGACACTTCATGCATTAAATAAAAATTATAAAAGTCATACCCCAATTGTGGCCTCGATAAATCAAAAAGGTTTATACATTCACAATGATAGTAAATTTATTAACAATTTTTTTCCAATAATTTTATTGTGTATAATTTGGTGCTTTAAAATAGTTATTTGTAATCCTAATTTAAAATTACTTTTTGTGCGGATACCTATCATATGCATTTGCATTTTGGCTGTTGACTTCATAATTTGATGGAAGTGTTGTGACACAATAGTCCGGTTCAATTTCCGGATTCTTGATGCCCGTGGTTTGGTGTTGGCAGTGGTCTGAATATTATTGTACTTGTTATAATGATTTTAGTGATATAGTAACATATATTTAGTAATAATGGTTTTAGTGATAGTACATATATTTAGTAATGCACTTTGTCACTTTAGTATTTTACTTTTACCATCTCTTAATGCAGGTGGCCACATATTTATATTGTACTTTGGAAAATACATATACATGTAAACACGTCTCTTAATGTTATGAGTATTATTATTTAATTTCACATTTCTAACAATTAGCATTTAATGCGGATAGAAGCTGCAAAATAACATATGATAGCGTCTGATAACAAATATCATCTTGTACTGCATCTACAAGTAGTTATACGCAAATCAATCTTTTGTAAAATTGGTAGGCAAACGATAAAGGTGTTGCAAATATCACAAAGCAGCAAACATAATATAACTAGCATACATGTTTGTAAATTTCAACATGCCATAGCAATCTTAAGACAATGGACAAGAGTTTATGTGGTTTATAGTCGTCATCTAGACACCGCCGCAATGGAGCAGGTCAACCCACTAGTTAATAATAAGAACGAGGTCTAAAACATAATTCCACTGTCCTTTTCAATGTGGTGTAGTGGTAGGGAGTTTGGGTTTCTCAATAGAGACCTAAGTTCATTTCTCACTTACAACACTTTGGGAGGACATAGGTGGCTCAATGAAGCAATACTAGGATCTTTGTGATCTCCAGTTCGATCATGAGAGCATCCTGGTTTTACAACCAATGTACTTTCGGATGTTTGTTGGCCGTTAAAAAAAACGTAATTTCACAAGTTTCTAGGAAAACCATGGCCCTTTTTAAAAAGCCTAGCTATCATTATCTATTTATAGGCTTGGGTACTTGTAGGGCTAATAAAACATTAATTTGACGTTAGTACACACCAGGTTCACTTTTGTGGTCTCAAAAGAGTGAGCGTACATTCGTACAATAAACACATCACAAGCTTTCAGCCCACATTAGGCTGAGGGGTGTGGAGCGCGAGAGGGGGCGCGTGAGCCCATCCGCTCGCGCCCCGGGGCGCGAGCACCACACCACCGAGGCGCGAGAGGGGCGCGAGAGGGGCGCGAGCACGGCTTTCAAGGCAGGCGCAAGAGGCCTCGCGGCTGGGAATAGCGTGAAGAGAGCTTGGGAATGTTAAATATAGCCGTTGGGAATGTTAAAAAAAATCCGCTCGCGCCCCCTGCTCGCGCCCCTCCACACCAGGCCCCGGGGCGCGAGCGGGGGCTCCAACACCCATCTTATCAAGTTTCTCTCTCTGCCACACGTCACAATATTATTGGCTGGAGCCCCCACTCGCGCCCCTCTCGCGCCCCCCACACCCCTCAGCCTTAGTTAAATATATATTAAAAATTAAAAGGCAAAGAGTGAGGTTTGATTTCTTAATTAAGTTAATATATATTAACTAGTTTTTATCATTTTACGGGGCTGCTTTATATTATTTGTTTTTAATATTTATTTATTTTTTTATTGTATGAAAGTTAATAATATTCTTATGGTTTGATAATAAATTATTTTACAAATAAATGAGATGTATTAACACGGTTTAAAAGCTATATGGGTTTGATGAGTCTCAAGACCCGTTTATTTTTTTTACTATAAAATTGATTTTTTAATTATAAATAATACATATCTTTTTTTAAATAAATCAAATATTAATTTTTAGTATATACCTACTTTCTAGGTTTTTTATATCAAATATTTGGTGAGATTAATTTTTAATCTAGTGAGATTTTATAACCCGTTTAAGAAAAATATATGGGTTTGATGCGACCTATACCCGTGAATTCAGGTAAAATGCATGAGAAGTCTCCATTTAAAAATACAGCAAATCTGGTGACTCCAAGAAAAGGGGGAGCGACCATATCGCGACACGTAGGATTTTTATGTTTTCGTTTATATATATTATAGATTAAGTTTATCAATTAATTATTTAGTTTCCTTATTATAATTTAATTAGGTTTCATTTTTGTTTATCTTTTTCTATTTTTATGCCTTTCTTTTTTATAAACTGTAATATTAGTTTGAGAAAAAGAATAAGAAATCATCATAAAAATTGTTTCTTTTCTTCCTTTTTATTTTTAGACCCAAACTCACTCAATGAGTCTATCGAGAGGTTGACCATCTTAAATTAGTATTTATCATTTTAGCCTCTCAATTTTAGTTAACTTTGTTTCATAACACTTTTGTCACCATATTTTCACAAATGTACTTTTTGGCTTTTTTTACTTTAATTTCACATATTTATTTTTTGGTCCATACCATCAACTTTGGTATAAAAACTTTTGCTACAAAACTTTTACCATAAAGAATCAAACAAATGCCGACTAACTTTCGTCGCGTGCACATCGCAATGCAAAAGCTTTCGAACAGGTAATGCATTTAACTCGATCCGCCCAACATGCGGGTAAATTTCCTTGTTTCATATCAAATCACGTTCATTATTTCCGAGCCCGTCAGCAAGACGTCACCCCCATCTTCTTGAAGACTGTCCGGACCCATTTAATATTCTTAGGACCTGAAAACTGACCCTATTGTAAACAACCGGGTCTGATTTAGGTTGGTCTCACGTGTTTTTATGCTAACCCCTACTTTTAAATATGTCGTATGACAGCTATACGAATAGCATAATCGAGAGTAATTAATATGACATTCTAGGCATAGCCATACGAACTATAAGGTCCAATAAATCTAAGATGCACACTTATTAGAAGATGTATTGAAATAAATAAAATTAGGTTGCTATATAAATCGTATGACATAACCATACGAATCATATGCTTATGGTACTTTTGTTTTTGCCATAGATTCTCGAAACATGTTTTTCAGAGTTATTTGTTGTATAAAGAACAATTTGAAAAAAAAATAATTAAAACCATATTTCTTAATAATTTTTTAAATGAAAATTTTTTGAACTGAAATTTCTAAATCACCTTCTCAAATCTCAATATGTAAAGTTCTATAATAAAAACCGTTGGTGGTAACGTGAACAAAATGTTTTTTAGATGTGACCGTGGTGGTGAATACAAGGGAAAAGCGTTTCTTAGACGTTATAATTCCACTACAATGGGTTGGATTCATATATGTTCGTCTTACTAACAGCCTAACGGTGATAAGATGAAGGTATTTGAGGAGTTAGGTGACGGATATATGATGAATGTATCTAGATACTTGGGGTATGAATGTACGAACACGTAAATAAAAAGTTAGAAAATGAAATATCCCGACTAGTAATTTCTCAAATAATTTCATTGTCATGTGATATGTTGTCCCATATTCAACCATTGCTTGGAATGTTGCATCAATAGTAGCTTCAAGGAAGTTTCCTAAATCAATATCCACACTACTCATCTAGTCTTTTTGTGATTTTGTCATCATATTCACATTATATTTTCACGATAATTTCACAAAAATATTATAAATTATTATTATTGCTACTACTACTGTTATTGTATAAATATATATAGTTAGGCTTGCAAATACACGAAATGTTCGGATATGGATTAGTCTAAATGGAGAAGATTAGCTTTGTAATCTATTTGTTTCGTTTGTGGTTGTCTCGTCCCCTAACTTCTTGGTAGGAGGGGTTCAACTTTTTTATCAATGAAATTTGCTGTTAACAAGGAAATAAATTTTTTTTTACATGAAATGTTCAAGCATAAATATTATTTGTCGAAATTTCATATCATTCACAGAAAGTACTCTAGCTAATTTTCAGAATTCATTAACATAAACTATTGAAACGATTATATAGGTTATTTAAAGTGTCACATTTATAGCAAATTTGATGAAAATTATAGGTTGACTTGGAATTTTTTAGTTTTATTTAAACAATTATTTGAATCACTGACGAGCCACTAACCCATCTGTTATATCCACTCAACTTCGGAGGAAAACCCACAATAAGTGAGAAAACCCCCGACCCAACCAAACCTCTTATTTTTTATAACAAGTAGAACTTGAAGTCTTTTAGTGTCTCGTTTCAATCATTTGGGTTAGGAATCAATGACAACTATATATTAGTCCATAACATAAAAAAATATTAAATATTTAAAAAGTTAAAGAAAATTACTCAAATTAGCAAATTTTAATAGTTTTAAACACATAATTATATAGTTTCATCACTCTGAAAAATCGCCAAATGTAAAAAAATTATATCATAACCCTTAAATGTTTAGCTTTACCACCCTAAAGAATTATATCATAAATAAATTTTTAGTTTCGTCACTCTAAAGAATTACCCAAAGTAGAAAAATCTTCTTATCACCATCCTAAAGAGTTTTAGTTTGTATACAGAATATACCAGTATTAGATGTTTTTTATACGTATATATTTATGTAATATAATATGTATTATAATCTTGGTCGTAAAAATCGTGCATGGACGTCAATTAATCACTAATTACTCGCTAGTTGTTGATTAACTGTTATTTGATCAAAATCAGTCAAAATTTAAAAATTTATATATAAATTTTGGTATATATATAAACATGTATATTTGTATAATTACATATAAATTCAAACCCAATTAATTGCTAGTTCTTACTTCCATTATCTGATTAGCGCCTAGTGAGCTGATTATAATTATGTAATATATTCCATGATTTGAATGTGCTTGTAATATGTCACTAACTTTTAACACAAAACTACCCATAAACCACTTAAAAAGTAATATATTTCACAAAATATGTAACTCAAAATATCCTTCTTTTTTTAAATGCATCTTTCTAAATATATGTGGGCCTTGCTTATATATGTCACTCAACCTCCACATAATTCTTTTACAACTGAAAATTTTCATTTTCAAAAACAACAATGCATTTTCTTCTACTTGCAAAGGTGAAACTCTTAGGGTTATCCAAGTTTCATAGAGTTACCACTACACCAATTCTAGTAACATTAATATGGCCCTTCTTTTTGAAAGTTGTAATTAGTTTGAGGCCAATCAAAGACATTTT
Source organism: Bidens hawaiensis (assembly GCF_021521415.1). Classification (NCBI taxonomy): domain Eukaryota; kingdom Viridiplantae; phylum Streptophyta; class Magnoliopsida; order Asterales; family Asteraceae; genus Bidens; species Bidens hawaiensis. The sequence continues at coordinate 66,609 of NW_027495271.1, forward strand.
AAGATCCATGGGTCAGGATTCGAGGCTTTTCGTGTTTCAGTTAAGCCGAATCATCGGCTTAGAGGATGATAATGAAAGAGGAGAAAGAAGATTGGGTCGAGTTCGACGTCTTCTCCATGACCGGCTGGCTAGAACTGGAAGATCATTAGCTTTTGTAGAAGACGAAGATAGCTTGCACACTGTATCAATGGTGGCTCTCTAAGGTTATAAGTTTCTTGTATAATCATATATTAATTAAAGCTTTTGAAATTAATGCTGACAGATCCAAAATGGTACTTCATTATATATGATGCCAAAACTTGTTTGTTAGCAACAGCTAAATCAGCAGTCATTACATTTATGGTTGAGATCCGGTATACAAAAGAAATTAACTTATTAAACGTACAAATAACTAGAGTAATTATTATTATATTACTCTATAGTTTTAGTGATAAAGTTAAAATACAACTAACTATAAAAATAAGTAGAGTAATTACAACTACTTTAAAGTTAGCATAATTTTTTTTGAACGACCAACAAACATAGAAATGTCTAGGTACTCCGTACGTGGTGACCCAATGGCAAAAGGTCACCTCCAGCTGGCTCAACCCAGCGATACGGAGCCCTTAAGTGCCGCAAAGTTATCTCTAATTCCGGGGAAAACCCACCCGCCCGAAAGCCCATTGGTGGTAAAACCCAGACGCGCCCATGATCGAACTGGAATGTTAGCACAGTTAATCTAGTTATTTGAACGCTTAGCATATTTACTTATATTTGATCGTACGTAACACCATTATTTACATCAAAATATATATTGGATCCAATATATATATATATATATATATATATTTTGTATAAATATAAATTAATAACATGATTCTTCACTTATCCTCAAATAAAAAAATTCTTTTTTTTTATTGCAGGATATATAGTTAAAGTCTGCTGTAGAATTAATTATGTCGATCAACACATATGATGATGCAGGATTTAAGAATTCATATGTGAATCACGAGCAAATTAACTAACGAGATATTGGGATTATTCTAAATTACGTGTTTTGTGTATTTTTTTTTCCGGTAACTTGTTGATTAATAATTTAATATGAGACTTCTTTATCTTATTTTCTTAATTTTGTCATTTGTGTGAATCATACTTTAATTTTTAAATGTATTCACATATTTTAATAATCAGAGACATCTGAAATATCTATTTCAAAACCTAAATGGATGAATTCAAATTTGAGATGTTTTTTTATTAAAATGAGTTTTTAAAGAGCAACCTTCATTCGTATTCCTTAATTTATCTCCAATAATATGTTGTAATTTTCAATTAATAATTGGATGAGTCAATGACCCGTCAGTGATCTAAATGACTCTTAAAACAATTTTACGTTTTTACAAACTTTTTAATGCTTTATCTCAAATAATCATTCTGATTAAGTTAATCTTATAGCAGAAAATGCATAAAATTGTGCAACATAAAATACTATATGTTTAATATTATTTTTGTAATTTTCTTAGGACTTAAATGTAATAAAGGTCATTTATACATAACAATATTCAAATGTAGACCTAAATATATCAAGAAAAGAAAATTTAGGTATAAGAAGTAGGTGCTGAACAACCTATAATCGAGCCACATACGTATATACCACCATATAGATTTCTGACTTAAACCTTAAGTAGTTTTTTTCATAGGGAATATTTGAGACATAACACCTCTATGTTAAGGAAATAATATGTAAGTCAGTTAAATAGAAGGTCGGTATAGTCGGACCGCAATGGATTAGACCAACCATATTCGCACATGTATGTTATGATTCAGACCTAGATCACGCGCTCTTTTAAAGAAGAAAAATGCAGTTGTAACTTGTTTGCACATTGTTATAACTAGTTTAAAAGCATTATTGTATCTATACGTAAATGACAAACATAGACACATTGTTGTAACTAGTTTACACACACCATTGTGTTTAAAAAAGCATCAACATCTTAAAAGCACCGTCTTTTTGGCAAAAAAATAAAAATAAAATAGAAATTGAAAATAGAATTACGTACTTTGACTCTCCAACGACAATGAAGATTGAATATCTGTTTTATCTTTTTATTTCACATTTATGTTTGCTAAGTATTTTTTTATGTTATATATTATTTGTATCTAAAAAATAAATAAAGGGTTATTGAAAACGGACTTTAAAGTTGTTTGTATAGGTGAAATATAATTGCGCACTTCGTATGTTTATTCCATGGTTAATTATTTGTTAGCAATGCTTTAGCATGTTATGAAGAAGTGATTGATATGGCTACTTGTTGATCTATTGATATAGTTACAAAGAAATGATTGATCTAGTTTTTATAAAGTATAAATTTATTGTTTATAGATAACCTCAAAATATATTTATAATATCTTATCAAGGATTTAATACTTACCCGCACAAGCTATATTTATTTTACCTGGGTTCGTTATATTTCCTTTTCTGTTACTTTTAGCTCATTGAATTTACCTTTTGGTTGTGATATTTAGTATATACTTTGATTTGGAAACGAATCGTGCTTACGATTATTATGATACATCTCTCTTCAATGTTACTGATCCTCTAGTACTGTCTATTAATTATCTTGTATTAATGTACTACATATTTATATGTTTTGGAGTGTTTCGAAACCAAGATCAATAAAGAATTATCATGGTTTTGTAATCATTCTTGGGCTCTTTGTAATCCTAAAGCTGATTAAACTAAGCAATAATCATACACTTTTTCAACTTATGATTGATGTTCATGTCAAGATTACATAAATTAGAAGTTCGTGTCAACAAACCATAACACCTAATATGACAAATCATAGCAAGTCCTTTTGTCTTTCCAAACATAAGCATCATGATATATGCACATTCAAGAGTATTATAAATAATCAAGATTTCATGATTTACCATTTCTAGTTCAATAAACATATATGAATCCATGAATAGATGCTTAAATCATGAGTTTTTCAATATTGCATACCCCCCCCCCCTCCCAACAGTTGAATGTCATAACAAAGACATGGTCATGGTGAAGGATTCGATTTATGACATGGTCACTCTTGTTTAACATGATCATGCAAAGCATAAAGGCTGGTTTTTTCTTGTTCTTTTTTTTTCTTCACATAACATTCAAAGTCTTATAAACACCAATCAAACCTAGAAACTCACAAATAAAATAAATATAAGTGGTTGATCTCATAAAATTTCCAATACATGTGCAGGGCCGGCTCAACGAATGTGGGGGCCAAAATTAAAACAAGATTTTGGGGCCTTTTGATAACAATTGTTAAGAACAAAAAATTGATTATTACAAGTTTTGAACTCATAATCTATACTTTAATAACAACCAAGTTTACCGCCACACCAATTAATACATTAATTTGAGTTTACTATACTCATTATAATATATCTATATATAATGTTTTTTTTCTGGATTTGGAAGCCTTAACTGAGTGTGGGCCTAAAATCTTAACTTGTTTTCGCTGTCCCACGAGACACCCCTCTACATGAGTACATGTACATCATATGGGGTCAAGAATGTGTAATAAATTTGTGTAATTTTAGGCACAAACTTGCTTTAAAGTGTGGTTGCATAAACTTGCTTTAAAACGTGGTTCATAAGCTTAAATAATTCAAATTTTCTCATAAAGTGCGCACGCACACACCTCAAATCGTGTTTGGATTAACTTGTGAGTTTTAGTAACAAATAACGGTCGCTTTCTACAATAACAAGTACAAGAAAGCCAAGTCATAGGCAAGAAGCCAACAGCCTAATAGCTATCTCTCAACCTCTCCTTTATTAACAAAATGAAAGGACGACACCTTTATAGGTGATGAAGAAAGAAGAATCATGGTTAACTTTAGAGAAAAATAACTCAAATATGCCCAAATTAGAGCTTTTGGAAAACTAATAAACAAAACCCTTTTGGTTTCATTCACTCATTTTAAAAAAGTCATCACGTTTAGATAATGCAACAAACTAATAAACTAACCCAACCATCTTCTAAATGTATGTTCAAGGTAAGGTAAACTTTGTACCGAGAGGGGCGAATCAACCGACTTATAAGTTCAAGACGAAATTAAACGGAGTTAACACTTTGAAAGTAATTGACAAGAAGTGAGAAACCTCGATGGTTCAGTTGACACTTGCACAAAGGAAAGTTTTTGGACGAAAGTTTATTAAATGATTAAACCTTAAGGATGATTTTGACATGTACTCAAAAGGTTTTTTCAAATTAAAGTTATTAAAATATTATTTAAGATCCACGATTTTCACAGAAAATATTATATAATTTAGCTATTTTGACAATTGAAAAAGATTTGTTAGTTGACTACAAAATATTCAATTAATCTGTTTATATATAAAGCTAGAAAAATATATATACTTAATCTAAGCATTTTTATGCACATAATTATATTATAAATATACAAAAACAAATATGTTTTAAACTACGCAAACTATAAACTTTTTAGTTATTATTACGGGTCCTCAACCGGAATAAAGGAGAAGCTGTTATACCAATAAAGTTTAAAATAGAGTAAGAATTTTTTATTTTGGTTTTAAGAATAACATGTGATATATATATATATATATATAGGTTTAAGTTCAAGAAAGAAATCAAATTATTGCAAGAAATGAGTGAAATGAATATGAGCCACTAATTTTATTTTAGGTTTTAAATATTTAAAAATAAATAAAAAAGATGTAAATGCAACAATAAATTCACTATCTCTCTCCAATTAATACAACTAATATAACCATAATAAATATCTCTAATTAATATATCTAACTATTTTAACTATAATAATTAAAAGGATAAAAGCACTACTTTAGTTTTATTTTTTATTTACACATTTTTCATTTTATTCAACATAAATACAATTTATTCATATAATACCATTTCTTTATATTAAAAAAATAATTTCCACTCAATATATTAGCATATATCAACGTATTTAAGTTCAATAAATATACAACCTACACAGAGTTATATAACCTACACTTGTTTCGAGCAATAAAAACGTAAAATATACAAAAAGCATATAACTTACATATGTAATTCGACATCAACAATTATATAAACTACACAAAAATACGCATACCCTTCACATGCGTAGGTCATATGTTTTTCGTATGTAAGCTATATGTTTTCTTATTCTTAGAGCAAATGTAGGTTATATGTTTTTGTGTAGGTTATATATTTTTTATTGACATTTAATGCAACCATGTGTAAGATAGTTTTTTGTATTATTCATCACAATGTAACTACATGTTGATAGATATTGATATGTTGAGTTTGAAGAAATTGGTTTTGAATAAAAGAAATTAGTGTATGAATAAATTATATTTGTGTAAGTTAAAATTTTCGTGTGTAGGTTATATGTTTTTTATGTGTAGGTTATATGTTTTTGTGTACGTGTGCGTGTGCATTTTATTGATGATGAATTTTGTGTGTAGGTTAAATGTTTTTCGTGTGTAGGTTATATGTTGTCTTATTCTTAGAACAAGTGTAGATTATACGCTTTTATGTAGGTTGTATGTTTTTTGGTTGATATCTAATTCAAACACATGTAAAATTATTTTTTGGTATTATTCATCATAATGTAAGTATGTGTTGATGGATATTAATATATTGAGTTGGAAGAAATTAGTTTTGGATAGAAAGAAATTTTAATATATGAACAAATTATTCTTGTGTAGGATAAAAATTCAAGAAACAAAAAGTAAGTTATAAAAATAAATGAGTTCTTAATATTTTCCAATTATAATAATTTAATTAGTTATATTAATTAAATAAATAAGTATTATGGTTTATTAGTTATATTAATTGAACAAAGAGAATAATTAATAGTTTCTTTATTTAGCTTTAAACATTTAAAACTTAAAACAAAACTAGTGGTCCATATTCATTTCTTACATTTCTTACAATAATATCATTTCTCTCTTGAATCATCCCATATATATATATATATATATATATATATATATATATATATATATATATACACACACACTCAACACCATCCATAAAATTCTTTAGAACTTAAGAACTTGCATTTTCAAAACCAAAAATGCATTTTCTTGTCACAACACATATAAAACTATTTGGACTCATCAAGTGTCATAGAGTCACTACTTCACCATGTTTAGCCACCTTAATATGCCCCTTCTTTCTGAAAGTTATAATGAGTTTGAGTCCAGTCCAAGACATTGTTAAATCCATGGTTCAAGATTCAAGACTTTTCGTGTTTCAGTTAAGCCGGATCATCGGCTTAGAGGCCAGTAATGGAGGAGGAGAAAGAAGATTGAGTCGAGTTCGTCGCCTTGTTTACGACCGGTTGGTTTACACTGGAAGATCAATAGCTTCTTTAGGAGATGAACACAACTTGCATACTGTATCAATGGTGGCTCTCTAAGGTTAATTATAAGCTTGTTGTATAATCAAATAATAATAATATTATAGATTTTGGAATTAATGCTGATGGATCCAAAATGTACTTCATTATTATTCCAAAACTTGTTTGTTAGCCTTGACTGCTAGAAATGGTGACAACAGCTAAATCATTACATTTTTGGATCAGCAGTGGGCTGCCACGTCCCTGTTATTTTGTTGTTACTTTTGAAACCTTTTTTTTTGTTTTTTATGATTTGTTTATTTTTGATAATATATGCTGTAATTTTCAGATCTTAGTTATCTTTATTTCATTATAAGTTTATAACTGGTAAACGTAACTACGTGTTGTGGTGGGGTTTTACCTTGATTGAAAACCATAAAGACGAATATCGATACCGGTTGTGAAGGATATCGGCATGTGTTTTACATTGATTGAAAACCAAAATAACGACACTCATATCTATGTTGTTTGTCGGCATCGGTTCACTTCGTCATGGAATCGGTATGTTAGCGACACTCAGTATTGTTTACAATAGAAAAAAATTGTTTAAATATAGTTAGCATGGTTTATAAATGTCACACCCCGACCAAAGGCGGCGGAACATGCCAGGGTGCAACATGATTGGACAAATACACAAGACACTATTTAAAGTGACAATAGTTAATCAACTCATTTATTTCATAAATCAATAAACAAACACATCTCGTTCATATAAGCAAATTTGGAAACAAGTAGTAATCATATTGTTCGTTTTACTAATACCCTAATAGTCTTGGTAACGTTTTTCATCAAGTTCTCGAGTCAACAAAAGTCAAACCTGTAACATGCATAAAATAATATTTTGTCAACACGTATGTTGGTGAGCAATTTCATAGTTTGAGTATATAGAATACGAGCGAAATCCACAAACGTATATGAGACTATAAATAAAAGCATCAATCGTGGAATATAAAACATATGTAATGAGGATCCTTTCTATTCGATAACAACCGACATACTCGGATAATGAGGCCCTATTCTACTAGCACAAGGTTAAGTAGTTAGGGGAGCGTATGATCATACTTAATGAGGCTCAACAACAACATAAAAATAAACACTCGCTCACGTAAAGCATATGAGGCATATAACATACAATAGAGCAAGTATTCCAAGTATCATATACCCTAAAGTTTGTGGTTTGAGAAAAGTGCATAATAAATCATTCTTGTTTTGAATAAGTATGCATGTTACCCCCAAAACATAAAAGGGAAAACGGGGGATGAAATGTACTCACCTCGATTGACGAATCGAAAAATAATAAATGATCGAAATGTAGAAAGCTTGTGAACGAAACGAACGAATCCAACTTGAAAGCTAAATGAAAACGAATAAATAAAATATATTAATGAACTTGAACTTTAGTTGAAACTTCATTTGAAACATTGAACGAGAAGGTTCGGTTGTTAATCAGGTTATCGGTTAATTTGTTAACAATTAGGGACTCGTACTTAATTGGTAATTTAAAATAAAATAATATTATTTTATTGGGGCTTTTAAATAATTAAACCAATATTAAATAAAAACAAGACGGGTTTAATTTAAGAATTCGGTTTTATAAAAATGAATTGATAATAAAGTTTATAATAATATTATTAATGATAGGATAGTAATGATAATAATAATTCTAAAAAAAAGATATGTTATATATATATAGATATATAAGATAATAATGATAACAATAACTATTTCTAATAATATTAATATAATTATTGTTAATAACACTAATATTAATAGTTAAGGAATAAAAATCTTTGATACAAATTTAAAGTGATGTTGATAAAAATAGTAATAATAATAAGTAATATTGATAGAAAAAACGATATCATTTGGTTCGATTTCTAAACGAGTTCACAAAGTAACCATATTAATACCATTGGTAGTAATTAATGATAAAGTATGATTTTGATAGATAATAATAATATGATCTTTTATAATATTAATAACAACTTTAATATTTATAATAATAGTAAGAGCATTCTCAACCATCCTCTATAATTTTGTGAGGGGAATTTGTAAATTATAGGGTGGGGTTGTAAGTGGTTGTGAGTTTAAATTATAGGGTGGAGAGAGAAAAGATAGTGATTTTTTGTAAATTTGGGGGAAGGTAGTGATTTTTTGTAAATTATAGGGTGGAGAGAGAGAACTGTAATGATAAAAGTATAAAAAAATATTATTTAATTAAACTGTAGAGAGAAATATGATGTTATATAGTGCAATTATGAAGATGGAGATAGAGAACGGGCTGGGAATGCTCTAACATCAACAATAATACTAATACTAATAATAAAATAGTATTAATAGTTTTAAAAATAATTCTTTTATATTATATATATATATAATGATAATAATAATTGTGATAGTAATATATAATAGTAATAATACGAATTAAACCTAAAATAAAAATATAACTTTTATATATATTTATTTTTAAACATAAATCCAAGACCGATTTTAAGTGGTTAGTAACCCGGGTATATTCCGTCTTAGCTAACCAAACCCGATTTTCATCTTATCCCCAATTCAAAACAACACCAATATTCATCAAACCCGTTTCAAAGTTTAACCAAAAATTAACCAATACTACCAAACCAATTATTAACAATTTAAATCCGATAAATATGTAAAAACTAATAATACCAAAATCCCAAATTAAATTTACCTATTATATGTTCATGAGTCGTGGCTCTATACCGAGAAGGAACCGAGCCGAAACGGGGTCGTCGGAGGGAGATGACGAGAAGAGAGAGAGAGAACCGTAGAGAGAGAGAGACGCGAGAGTGAGATACGGAGGGAGAAAGAGACCGAGAGGAAGAGAGCCGAGGGAGAGAGCGAGAGAGGCGGAGCTGCAGTGCCAGGTAGGCGGCGGCCGGTTTTCCGGTCGCTGGAAAACGAAACCGAAGGAGAAAGGGGGAGCGGGTGGCTGGGGTTTCGGACCAGAGGGAGGTGGGTAGTAGTGGTGGTGTGTCGGAGGTGGGGAAGGAGAGGATGGTGGCCGGAATTCGCGTCGCCGGAGATTCGCGGCCGCCGGAAAACACAAAGGGGAAATGGGGGCGGCTGGATGTTATGTGTGTGTGTAGGGTTTGGTTTTGTTTATATATGTATATACATATTTTCACAACAGGCCCCTCAAGTTTCAATGAATGTTTAAAACGAGTTTAAAGGTTTTAAAAGCTCATAACAACTTAACGAAAATTAGTTTGAACCACTTATGTTTTTCTTGACGACTCTATAATATGACAAACATCGATTTATTGGTGATCGAGATATATAATAATATTATACAATAATTAAATAAGGTTTTAAAAGTATTGAGTCGGGTTTACAATATGAAAGTTTACAAAACGAATATAAATCGAGACTCAAATTTGACGAATGTCACAATAAACTTTTGGGTTCAAAAGATTTCAAAACAAACCATAAGGTAAATATTAAGGTTCACATTGTGCATCTTAATACCATAATTAAGGAGGTAACTAAAAATTCAGAAATTAATTGAGTTAACAAATTGCAAACAAACCAAAGGTTTGTGTCCAAATTGTAAAATAACCAAAGGTACTGTAGCATTTTGGTTCTACTTTAGTATACAGTATGATATATTTCTAATAAACAAACCAAAGGTCTGGTGACAGTTGTTGGTCTGGTGGGATGACGGAAGTTGTGGAGGTTGTTTGGTTGGTGATGGTATGGTGGTGGTTTTATGGTGTAGAGAGAGAAAGAAGAGGGGTGGACGGTGGTGGTTAGGAGAGATAGGAAGGAGACATATTTTTATTTTTATATTTCTAATTATTAAATAAATATGTAAATTTATTAAACTACTCTCATGTGCCTTGCACGTGACTGTATTTAACGAGAAAAAGTTAAATGCGTTAGAAAAAACGTGCAAACATAGATGACGAGTTTTTTCATTTTGTCTTTCTTATATATACGCAGAAAAACAGAAAATACATGAAGATAAAATTACTATATCTTTGTTATTTTTGTAGGGTTTTTTTTTAAGAATTTAAGTGGAAATGAGGTATTTATACAAACTAGTTTTTATCTTTATAAAAAGGAAATCAAGATCAATGATAGAGGCTAGTCTTTAAAAACTACTATAGTTTATTTCACATGGGTACATCTTTATTTCCCTCTTCTGTTCCTTTTATAGCTCAATAGTTCATCGGATATACCTTTTAGATGAGATATCTGTAATGTGCTTTAACTGACAAACTAATGGGATCTCATACCTATAGTTTTATAAGGGAAGGTTAAGTACAAAAAAATTAGCATGCTAAACGTGAGAATCAAGTAGAATAATTATATGAGTTATAATAAGAAGATTAGTTTTCCTTAGGAAGGATAAGAAGTGATCTTGTCCACTCATTTGAGAATTGAATGGTTGAGATCAGATTAGAGAGAAAATCAAGTGTAAAACAAGGGTAAGGGCGTAATAGAGATAACACATTTGTTGACTTTCTCTCTCCACATGCAAGGCACATGTCAAATACCTCTATCATTTTAAAACGTCCATAACTTTTTTATACGACATTTTTTTCAAAACAGCTTCACCATAATAACGAGTGTTTTTTTTATCTTCTATATGAGTACCATATTGCTATATAAAAATAAAAAAAAATTCGTGGGTTTTTACAAATTGTGTTTTGATACAATTGTGTTTTATTTTTTCATAGTGTTATTTGCATTGTGTTTTTGTCATTGTGTTTTTATTTTCGTAGTGTTTTTTCCATCGTGTTTTTTTCATTGTGTTTCCATTGTGTTTTACCGGTGATTTTCCGGCGAAATTTTCGAAGACTTTTCCGTCAAGGTGATGGCGGTGAGCGGTGGTGGTTAGAGGTGCACAAATCGGGTTCAAATGGAAAACCCGAACCGGTTCCAAACCGGTTTTTTCACACCGGGTTGTAAAATGGCACCGGTTCCAATCAAGAACCGGTTCGGTTCCCGACCCGAACCGATGCCCAGATATGCGAACTTTTAAGAACCGGGTAGGGTATGAACCGGAACCGGTTTTTACGTAAAAACCGGTTCCACCGGTTTTTTTTGAAATTTAAATATTAGAGCCGTTAGGAACCGGTTCCAACGGCTATATAGCCGTTTTTGACCATTGGAACCGGTTTTTTAACTATAAATAGGTTATTTTAGTTTGTTTTTGAGTTTGGTGGTGAAACAAGTAATGGAAACAAGTTATATATAGGTTTGGGCATCAAAAACCGGTTCCAACGGCTATATTACCGTTGGAACCGGTTCCAACGGATCTATTGTCTCAAAAACCGGTTCCAACGGCTATATTACCGTTGGAACCGGTTCCAACGGCTAATTGGTGTCTAAAAAACCGGTTCCAACGGCTATATTACCGTTGGAACCGGTTCCAACGGCTAGTTTGACTTTTGTTTGACCCTTCAAAAAAAACCCGTCGGAACCGGTTTTTCCGGGTACGAACCGAACCGGTTCCAATTAAGAACCGGGTAGGAACCGGGTTGGAACTGGTACTGACATACAAATAGGAGAATCGGGTACGATTTTCGGGTACAAAAATACCCAAACCGGGTATTGTTCCAACCGGGTTGGAACCCGAACCGGTTCCGGTTCGGTTCCACCAGTTAGGTTCCGGAACCGGTTTTTTTGTGCACCTCTAGTGGTGGTTGTAGGAGATTAGTGAAAATTTAAGTGGGTTTTTAAGATTAATTAAGTGGGTTTTTAAAATTAAATTAAATGGGTTTTCAATATTAAGGTAGTAGACTAAAATACCCTCTATCCTAGCCTTCTTAGGAAAAAACAAACTTCTTATTTAAACCTTTTAGAAACTTCAATCAGGCTACTTAACTTCATTAACTAACAATATTTATAGCCTCAACAATATGAAAAACTGATAAACCTCACTTGTTTTCTAACATATGTAATTATTTTATTTAAATACTTATGAAAGATATTCCAGTAAGAAACAGTAAAAAAAATCAAAATAATAAATACAAAACCTGTTCAAAATCATCCAACAAACATGATATAAAGCCATCTAGATCAATCCACAGCCTGATCTTTTTAACCACAGATACATAAAAGATAACATTTTTTTATTGTTGCAAGAATTTGAATTCAAAATAATCTTATAGTGCTTAGATAGCCAACCAAACAACTTGATGCTGAAGAAAAGTGATTAACCGATTAACGCCTATCGGAGGCAACAGATTCAGTTGAGAAGAGGTACTTGACACGCGATAGGACAGAATCATGTGCAGGATCATACGGGTGGTCCTTTGAAGGAATCTCCAAAATAGCTGGAACTGGTTTGTTGTAGCTGTCGACTAAGAACCGTATCATATTTGCAACCTGTAATAATAAAAACATTGCAGTAAAGACCAAGCAACCGTGTCATAGTTGCAACCGAATCATTATGAGTAAACCGAATTCAGTAGTGACTGTTTTTATAACTAAGTGACGTGATTACTTACATATTGACTGATCAAGACTATCGCCACGTCATCTCGTGTGGTGAATTCCTTGAATGCATCCTCAATTTGTTTAACGGTTGTTTCTGAAACAATATGATACAATGTTTTCAAGTAAGCAAAGTGACTCTTTTGATTAACAAAACACGAATAAGAGTTTTAACAGAAATTTAGTTTTTGGGTGTGACTCAAAATGATCTTTTATCAACACTCATAGATCGAAAATCAATGTGATTAAATGTGTCTAGATGGCATCAGAAAACTTTAATGGAAAATTTAAAAAAATGTTGAAAGAAGGAATAATACTTGAATCAACAATGAGGTAATTCGTCTTCCTCCTCAAGTCAACGTTACCAACTCCAGCAAGTAAAAATCCAGTTACAGTATCCTGCATAAGATATAAATCGTTACAACTTAAAACTTTGCAAAAATATCCAAAAACATGGAGCGTTACTTGAATTTCCCAAGAAAACGAAATCACCAGCAGCCAAAACCAAAAAAATAAAAATAAATAAAGTTTATTATTACTAACCAAGAAAACATGGCAAATACAGCGTATATAATATAAATATTACATAATGTATCTCATATTATCTTGAAAGTCATCAAAAAGCATAAAAAGAAAGTTTTGATGTACAGGATTAATCTTGAAAAACCAGTCAAATAAACGCATATCAATTAGAAGAATTATACAAATTATGAGTTTGTGTTTAAAAAAATCATAATAAGATATGATCAAGCTAGTTCAATTCATCTCAATTGGAGAATTTTATTCTCTCTTCGCTGCATATATATATATATATATATATATATATATATCTCAAAGTCAAAGGGATGAAATATATACACTTCATCTAGGAACTAAAAATATAAATAAGCAAAGAATAGAGTGAAAAATCTTGGTAAAATGTAAACAGAGAAGTAGATATTAATATTACCTCATCTGCAATCATAGCAATGAGTGCTGAGTTATTAGTAGGAATTTGAGCTCGGCCCGCCATTTGAGATGCAAGATAAAACTACATGAAATAAACAAATGTTAACAAAGCAGATGATAAACATGGAATGCGTATGTGACTACACAAATACCTAACAATATGTGCTTTCTCATCTTCCTTTGATCACACACTTTCCATTCTTATAATATATCATTATATTGATCCATTAAAAAATAATTGAGACCACTAATTAGTAATAATGCACAACTTGAAGTTAAGAACAAATTTGATCAAGCATCATGTCTATCGTAAACAATAACAATTCAACATGCTACCTCATATCATAAATGATGAAAAACAACTATGACAGGAAGAAATTAGGGCTCAATTCTATTCAGCATGATTTTCCAGAAGTTAGGGTTGTAAACGAACTGAACCAAACGAGGCCTCATGATCTTTCGTTAAGCTTTTATCGGACAAATAACTGAACGAAATTTCTTGCCCGTGTTCATTCATTAAGGAAATACCATGTTTGTGAACGGTTCACAAACACAGACAATGTTTTATTTGATTTGGCTAACCGAAAATGATCAGTGTCAACGGTTAGAAAAAGTCATTACAAAGTATTAAAAACCTTCAATGAACAAACAAAATTAACGGACACATTATCAAACGTTTACGAACACAATTAAACGAAATTTTTTGTTCATGCTCGTTTAATCACATATTAAACAAACGAACAAAAACGAATACTCGGTTTGTTTACAGCCATACCAGAATTAAGAAGTGAGCAGAATATTACAAGGTGTTTTTTATGATTGATGAAATTAGGGATTCAACAAACAGTGTGATCTATTCAATAATTAATCGATTGCACCGGCAATTATAAATCCTAAGATCTCTATCATAATCTAAATTCTAGGGTTTCTGTGTTGTAATTGAATCTGTAGGCTAAAACATAATAATAAGAACCAGATCGAAATGAATTCGATTCATATTACTGTTCGCATACATCGATCTTAATCGAATCAGCAGATGAGTGTGTGAGAAATAAAGATCATACATACCTGGTGATGGTTTCTACAGAGCAATCGTAGTGATGAGATTTTATTATGTGAAAATTTTTATTTATTTTGGGGCTGCTTAATTTCTACAGATCGAAAAATATATTTAATATTATTTTATAATAATAATAATAATAATAATAATAAATCAAACCGGTTTAAAACCAATTATGTAGAAACATGTTTGGAACCGATTGAAACCGTAAGTTCGGAACTGGTTTGTAATTTTCTTCACCGAAACCGGTTCCAAACCGGTTAACTGAATCTAAATCGGTCAAAACCCCAACTGAAACCGGTCGTAAGCTGGTCAAGAAACCAGTTTCAACCCAGACCGAAACCTATCATAAACCGATTTTGACTTTTGTTTACCAAACCAAGTTGGTTTCAATCCAAACAGATTTTAATTTTTAAACCGGTTTGTGCACATCTAACTGTATGTTACGATCAGGCGAGTTGTATGTTGTAAAAGCATAACACGGTTAGTCTAGTCATAACGAGAGGAGCTTTTTTTTTCTGAGTTCAACTTTCGACGTGAAAGCAGGTATTCATTTACAAGAGAGAGATGTTCTAGTCTTTTCTCTCAAGGTTGCTACACCAACTATATCGATGTTCGTGATCGTGACACAATATGAGCATGTCGTTCAAACGTGCGAAGTAACCGTTGGTACATAGGTTAGTTGTCAAGCCTTGTTTCTCACATGTCGCACACTCACACCCCGCCCTATTTGGACTAATTCGAGCTAGGTCGGTTACGAATTATATCCGGAATTATTCTCTCTCCAAAGAAAGAATATGAGGTTATTTGTATGTGATAATTTTGGAAAAAAAAAATTGGTTTAATAAAACCAAACCTACTTAGTTTTGTTTGTCATTTCTTAAAACCATAGATAACATTTGACTATCTATAAAGTGTTAAAATTGTCTCTATGATAGACCGTTTTAGTTACACAAGGGTGGTGGGTGGGTGGGGGGGGGGGGTTGGGGGGGGGGGGCTTGTCACGTAGGACTCAAGCTCACCTAGACACTTCGGGGTGCGAGTAGGGAGTGAGCATTCCGTGAGTATACAAAGTGATAAAATTTGATAAATTTAGCAAACCAATTGCATGGAGACACCTAGCTAATTTTTTTTATAATACTACATACTTGATATTTAAAAGGAAAATCCACTCACTAGGTTTAATACGTTGTTAGTAAACTGTAAAAGTAGTCATTCATCACTCACTAGGTGTAACACATTGTTAGTTAAAGCTTGTTGTTTCCATGACGCCTACATAACCGGGCTCACTCCTCGCCATCTAACAGGCTAACAAGTATAACAATTCTATAAACCTATGAGTCTATAAATTTTCAGACTTATTCTTCGTTGTATGGTACATGGACGGCTACAACTTTCTCATATCACACCAGATCGCCTGGCCAAAAACACACACCAGCAACAAGCTTCCCATAGCCCACAAATAGACATCATATCAGACACAAACACAGCCACAACCACAAACAAAACACCAACCGAATTGAGGGTAGCTGTGGACGCTTGTTGGTTGATTGTTTATGACAAGCAGTATCGCATTGCCACAATTGCGATTAGACTGTAATAACAATCAACACCACTTTAAATTTGAGAAACAGTTTGACTTAAAAGGTCAAAGCATGCCTCTCACAACGTGGTACTGTTTGTCATAAATCATCGATTGTCCTCGGCCTCAAAAGAAACATACAAAAACATGATCGAATGGCAATTGAAATAAAAAGTCAAATTTCCAATTCAAAACAACTTTATTTTCTTGATAATCTAATAAGAAACAATACATCAAATGTAATAAACGACAGTACCGATATCCTTATCTCACATTATACAACAGTTCTCTTGAGAACCAGACATTTCAGGCGATCTGCAAGCCAATAGATCACAAGTCAGATCACATTAAATAAAAAAATTACCAATAAAAATATTTAACAAATTGAATAGTAAACAAGAAATGAAAAAAGTAACTACTCACAGTTGACCAAGAGCAGATATATCAAAGTCAGGAGCGAGTTCTTTGACAATATCATTAGGGGGTTGACCACATTCTTGCATTTTTTGCATGAGCTCAATGATCTTGTTGAAATTGCTCGGCTCAGTCTCATAGACCACGTTTAAATCCTTAATGAGCTCATGTTGATGAACATAACGGTTGTATTCCTCTTGGCTTAGTTTTGATTTATTATCTTCTAACCATTTCGGGTATCTTTCTCCAATTTCTTTCATGGGCTCATGAAGAACTTCTTTTGACAAAAGTTGCTGCATCATGGTCTCTACTATAGACTCCATATCCTACCAAAGTGGCAGATATAATATTGAGTAAATATATTACAGTTTTCGTACTTTATGTATGTACGAAATTTCACTTTTCATCCTTAAACTAAGAAAATAACATAAATCACCCTTTATGTTCATAGGTTGTCACAGAAAGGAGACGACTGCACATGAGAGCATTTTGGTCTTTTGACCCCAAAAGGTCTATTTTAACGATTCCTAGATGATCAAATAAATTTCATCCACAAGGCGCTCTTTATTGTTTTGTTACTTTCGTATAAAGAGGCAAATTAGATATGCAACTAATAACAAAGTTAGCGCAAAATATTTAAAAAATCACAAATATCAAGAAACAGCTTATTTCATAACAAACCATGCGTCAAATATTTAGATATTATATTATTTGGTGACAATCGAGGTTTTATACATTAAGAATACACTTCAGTCAACTTCCGACATGTTTAACTGACCCGTTAGAGATGACATATTTTGAGGTATTTTTTAAAGTCATAATTTATCTCGAAATGGGCCCTAGTAGTTGCTTGTTTCTTTAAACAATTTTTAATCTTTATCCATTTGGCGAGTTACAGATAAAACATTCGTGAATCAACCCATTCAAAAGTAATTGAGTAAAAATTTGCCACCCCAACAGTATTAAAAGTACCTGAGATTTTGCAAGTTCCTTGAAGTGCTTAACCAAATCCTCCATCATTTGGTCATCACCCAATCCATCAACACCACCTGGCTTCAATCCCGCTATAGACTCCAACCCCTTTACGGTCTCCCGAGTTTGCTCTCTCAACTTATTAAGAGTCTCTGAAGCATTTGACTCCTTCGGTGCCACCTTCTTCTTTCCTTTGCTCTTGCTTCTTAAATCAGGCAGACCCAGCCCTAATCCTTGAACCTCACTAGGTAATGAAGACGCCTCTTCTTTGTTCCCTCCACCATCTCTACTTCAATTATTAAATGAAATACAGAAAGAAAGCAAACCCTTAATTATTTATAGCTCAACCCAAACAGAAAGCATAAAAAACTTCATACACACAAGAATCACAGTTTTGTTTCTTTAAATGCAACATACATGTACAGATGTACTGATGCCACCTAAATTTGGTTTTACAAAGCACGCATAGGCAGCGCTTCCATCTACAAAAAAACATGGGGCGTGCAAATAGCGCATAAAAGTCGACCTAAGGCGCAGTCTTGACGCGCGCCTTTCGTGCGGGAGAAGGTTTTGTGAAACAGAATGTTATGCATATAGGTTCTTTATATATTAATTCTTATATAGTGCTTACTTATGTCTAAATTTTGAGTAACTGACGCCAAAAACCTATGATATTAAATAGATAAAAACTGTGCCTCAGTTTTAGACCCTGTCACCTTGGTGCGCCTCATGCACTTTAAAGAGAAAATAACCAAAATTAACTTTTTTGACGAAGCAGCTAAACAAAATAGACTTTGGCTTTCAGCCTTCATCACAATAGACATATCCAAAATGGCCAATCAAGAGATGACAAACAGAATATACAAACTAACACAGCTAAAATTCAGCCGACCCAAAAACTCATTGTTAAATACAAAGGGGTGCACACAATAGCCATTCAGACTTAAAGAAATTTAGGTGGAAGCTGGGATTTAGCTCGTGCTTTTATATCCGCCAGCTAAATTTCGCCCCCGCATTACACATGCATCTTTTTAATTCGTTTTCTTGTGTGCCCCATTGGACTTTTAAGGTTATTTGTGCCAGCTACATTCCAGCTGTCTTAGCTGCCACTTCCTATTTATCATCTATCGGATGGCTGGTTTTAACATGTCTACTTTGGCTAAGGCTGAAAATCAAAGTTTATTTTGTCAAGTTGTATGGTCAAGAAAGCCTATCTTGGACAGTTTCCCCTTTTATAAAACCAAGCTCCTAAATAAATAGTTAACCGATACATAGTGATATAAAACATTACGTCGTCTTGAGCATAACTTAAAGTAGAATAATCCACCTTTAGAACATACTTTCAACAAATAAGTAGTGATTCTGGACTAAAAAGTGTCAACCATGATTCATTTATTTAGCAATGAATTCCACAAAATTCCAAAATCAAAGCCCTTGCAAAGTGTATATTGAAACATATGCAAAAATGAAAGCTTGTTTGCAAAATATTATCCAATAATAGTTCACAACTTCACATGTCAAATCACTCTTATCAAATATCTAAAAATTGTATGTTTATACACAATTAACCACAAAACAAGTACAAACCTTTGGGAAGAAGAAGCAAGATTTAGGGTTTGGAAATCGTCCAAAGCACCTAATTGATTAGATTAAACACACAATTAATCAATTAATTAGTAGAAATGAACAAAATTAAAGTTAGTTTGATGCACTTACTGTCTAGAAGTTGGTCTAATTCATCTGAGTGGTCGGCCATGGTTTACTCTCTCTCTCTATAAACGCTTTTTTCTCTCTCTCTAAAAAAGAAAAAGATTCTGATTATGGAATTTGGGGGAAATCTTGATTGGGGAGAGTGGTGACGTCGCCCGACGGGATATTTTCACATAAGATATTATATAGTTGTGAGCAGGCTCTGTCCGGTTTGGTTTGTAAATGAGTCAAGCAACGAGCAAAAGTCTTCTCGGTTCGATTCAGCTCGAATGTATTTAATTTATTTTATATATAATTATATAGAAAAAAAAATAAAAATATATTGACAAAACACATAAATATAAATATATACAATTGTTTAGCCCTTTAAAAATTTTCCGGCATTTTTATGGTTTCGTTTGTTCGCTTCAAGTTTTCAGAATACCAGAAGTTTGTTTACGTGTTCATTATATCTCACGTCACACTTATTTTTCATAAATATACAACTTATTACACATTGTCTAACAACTACTAATTTGTTTACAAAATATATTATTACAATCTTTAAACTTGTTTCTTATTGAAAGTTTTTAAAAACATAATTGAAAATATACATATATAAAATATGAAAAATAATTAACAAGAAATAAACAAGTTGAGCATGCGCAGAGCTTGAAAAACAACTCATGAGCCAAGCTCGGTCATTAGAGATAGATATCAAAACAAGACAAACTCGAGCTCGTCTTGTCTAGCTTGCAAACGCTATTTAAAAAACAAGATAAAGTTTATGGACTATAGAAAGAGAGATGAATTTCTATAATGATCATGTTATCGTGATTCAGGAATACTTTTGTCGACAAAACCGAATTAAGATTATCATTAGTTAATGTGTAAGTATGAATTAATATCGTCAATATCACATGCAAGTATGGAATATTATCAACACCATATGATAGTTTGAATTAGAGGTGTGCGTGGTGTGGTTCAGTGCGGTTATTTACTAATACCGAACCAAAAACCAAACTTTCGGTTTTATGATTTTTTAAAACCGTCGCTTTCGGTTTTTTTGGTTCGGTTCGATTTTGGACGTGGTTTGTTTGGTTTTGCTAATCGAGCCAAAACATTTTGTGCAAAAAAAAAACAGTTGACCCAAGATATTGAAATTGGGCATTATTTTTTTTCCTTTAAACTAATGAATAATATAATATTGAATATTGGGGCTTCAAATATTAAAAGCTAAGAAAAGATACATTTAAAATCAAAATAAAAAATCAAAACTAAAAGTACTAGTATTATTAGCTATTAACCACAAATATATTTGTTAATAACCATATGTTAAAACTAAACCAATGGTCATCGGTATATTTTGTTTTAATGGTTACGGTTAAGATATTTTGGTTATTTCAATTTTTTGGTTATTTCGGTTCGGTTTTTTCGGTTCTTAACAAAATACAAAACCGAACCCAAACCAACATTTCGGTGTTTGCTAAAGTTCAAAACCGAACTGTCGGTTTCTAATTTGGTTTGGCTTTTTCGGTTCGGTATATTTGATTTTATCGGTTTCGATTCAATTTTTTCGGTTTTGTGCCGACCCTTGGTTTAAATTATTAAAATTCATTTTTTTAATTAAAAAATAAAAAAAATAAAAAAACTAAAAAAGAGATGCAAAATATGGGCCAAAAATCCTTTATGCGGTAAACCACAAGCAGCTCAGATAGACATACATACAGGTCAGCAGTGAAGTAAACCAATGGCTACGGCGGCGTTGTCACCGGCCACCGCATCCCTCCGCCTGAAACCCTTCTCATCCACTGTACGCTTCCTATCCTTCTACAACAACCACAAACCAAAACCTAACAACAGCATATTCCATTTCATCACCACTCCTCATCACCCGCTTAAACTCCCCAACCGCTTTAACGGCTTTGTAACTACCAGCCGATGCTTCTCCACGGCGTCCGTAACGTCGAACGAGGTTGTTGAGAAGTTGAAAACAGAATCTGTTGGTGAGTTCCGTAAGCGGTTGAGGATAGGTGATATTAAAGGTGGGGAGAGTGAGGGTTTGGATAAGTTAGGGCAGACGTTAACCGTTAAGGGATGGGTTCGAACGCTTCGGGTTCAAAGCAGTGTTACTTTCATTGAGGTAACTAACTAACTAATTGCTGAATTGTTTGTTAATTCATTGAGACTTTGTTTAGTTTAAGGTAAAAGTTAACTGGACTTAAGTGAATATGATTAACCGATCATTTTGCGTCTTCGTTTCAACTGAAATCGAACTGAATTTTGTATGTTTATGTTTTTCCAAATTTCAGCTTTGAACATTTAAATATATGTTGTTGCATAACTGTGCTTGGAGCCTTGGAACCGGCATATTTCAACTTAGAAGCTTTGTAATTGAGCTCGGGAAGACTATAATCGAATCAGTTTCAACTAGAACAAAAGAAAAAAAATTACATTGGACCAAAACCAACCTATAGCCGACGGTTAAACGGCCTATGGTTAACCGATCATTCCGTTATGGTTATGGTTTAGCTCCCATAACCGAACCAAACCGACTTTGAACACCGCTGTTTTAAGCAGTAGATGATATTATATGTGCTCATTTTGGTATTGTTAGGGCCCCTGTTATAAATAAAAGGCTAAATTACAATATAGTCTCAAACCTATTACCTTAGGAATGCAAACTTGATATGATTTGCTGCAAACTATATATACGCTACATCTGATTAAAGATTTAAAAAATTGGTACCTTTTTGTTAGAATAAGTTATAACCATGTAAGGTAAATTACATCTATATGTATTTGGTAGATAGTTAATTAGTGATGCATTCAGTGCAGGTGAATGATGGTTCATGCGTTTCAAACATGCAATGTGTGATTGATTCAGATGCTGAAGGTTATGATCAGGTAACATATCGAAACCATATAGAAAAGAAAAAGAAGAAACATTTGGCACTTGATTTCCAAAATTTCCCATTTTTATTTATCACATAATATATTCTTCATGTACTGAGTTGTTGATAGGTTGAGAATGGTTTTATAACAACGGGTGCATCAGTCTGTGTACAAGGAGTTGTGGTACCTAGTCAAGGAAAGAAGCAAAAAATAGAGTTGAAAATTAGCAAACTTGTTACGGTATATATTTGACACATCATTAAAATATATTTGTACCAAGTTATTTGTAAAAAAAAAATTATGATCAGATTTTTTGATTCACTTGTAGGTTGGTAAAAGTGATCCATCGTTTCCCATTCAGAAGAAGAAGGTCACCCGAGAATTTTTAAGAAGTAAGGCACATCTGCGTCCTAGAACAAACACGTTTGGTGCGGTATGATTTTATCATGTAATGGTAATTGGTTTAGTAGAATATTAGTTGTGTTCGTTTTATTATGCTGATTAAACTTGTTTAATATTTGTTTTAACTTTAGGTAGCAAGGGTTAGAAATGCTTTAGCCTATGCTACACACAAATTCTTTCAAGAAAGCGGGTTCGTTTGGGTCGCAAGTCCTATTATTACCGCTTCAGATTGTGAAGGTGCTGGCGATCAGTTTTGTGTAACCACATTGGTATGTACCTTATGTATTTTTCATTTTTGTAACATTATTTTATTAGTCAGTTCAATTTTATTTTACTTCTTGATCTTAATTGTTGTGGTAACAGATACCTACTTCCAAAGAAGTTGTTAATTCTCGGGCTGATGCCATTCCAAGAACAGAAAATGGCTTAATTGATTGGTCACAAGTGAGTCTCGCTTTTTTCTTCATTTTTAAATGTATTTTTAGATTTAATTTAATTCATGAGTTGTTTTCTGATTTGACAGGATTTTTTTGAAAAACCAGCGTTCTTGACAGTCTGGTCAACTCAATGGTGAAACATATGCGACTGCTCTTTCTGATGTACATCTTTCTTCATATGATAACAAAGTTTTTGAATCCGATTAATGAATGCGGTTATTTTATTATTTACAAAAACATTGAAAATTTACTTTCAGGTGTATACATTTGGTCCTACATTCCGAGCAGAAAATTCCAACACATCTAGACATTTAGCTGAATTTTGGGTATTCTTTTGGTTTTTCTCTATAACCATTTGAGTTTTGTATTTTACATTACAGAATTAAAGAATGCGTTTTTTGTTTTTTAATTTTCTATTTATATTTTGAAGATGATTGAACCCGAGCTTGCATTTGCGGACTTGAATGATGACATGGCATGTGCCACTGCCAATCTACAGTATGTCGTATGTTACTTCATCGACCCTTGATAGCTAGTAAATTACCGTATAACCCCTCTGCCCTGAAAAAAGTTTTATTGTCTAAAGGTGTCATATTAAAATTCCACTTTAGAAGCTTTGATATAAACTTAATATGTAATTTTCCACATTTTAGGTGAAACATGTTCTTGAAAATTGCAAGGAAGATATGGATTTCTTCAATAACTGGATTGAGAAAGGAATCATTGACCGCTTGAGTGTATGTTTGTTTGTGCAACTTATAATCATCCATCTGTAAATTATAATTTATTGTTTTCACTGTTATATATGCCTACATCCCACCCTCCCCAGACCCTACTTATAGCTTTGCTATTGGCGGGACTACACTGGGTATGATTGATTGATTGATATGTATAACTTGTGATTTTGTTCAACAGGATGTTGTTGACAAAAGCTTTGTGCGAATGAATTACACAGATGCAGTTGACCTGCTTCTAAAATCAAAGAAGAAATTTGAATTTCCGGTACTTAATTTTAATTTTGTTATGTACATCTTAAAGTTGCCAAATACTTTGCTTTTGAGAGTCAAACCTGTTATATTGTAGGTGAAATGGGGATGTGACTTGCAAAGTGTGCATGAACGTTATATAACCGAGGAGGCTTTTAACGGATGTCCTGTTATTATAACCGACTACCCAAAGGCATGATCTTTCCCCTACTGTACGAAAGTTAAAACTATTACCAGTTAATAAGTGGCTGTTTTTGAAAACATTCAGGATATCAAGGCGTTCTACATGCGACTAAATGATGATGGGAAACCCGTTGCGGCCATGGATATGCTGGTCCCACGGGTAATATTATTTGCATTCATTTAATACCATGTTCCTAATAACTTCTTAGTTATTAAATTTTTTTTGTCTGTTAGGTTGGTGAGCTTATTGGTGGGAGTCAAAGGGAAGAACGTCTCGATTTTTTGGAAGCCCGCTTAAATGAACTCAACCTCAATAAGGAGAGCTTTTGGTGGTATTTGGATCTTCGGCGTTATGGTACAGGTCAGCATTGTTTTTCTTTTAAAATTTTATAAAAGTTAGTTTCTTGAAATCAGCCTGTTGTATGCTCATACAAGTGTCAATGTTAAGTGAATAAAACATAATTGCTTTGTCCTATGCAGTTCCACACGCGGGATTTGGATTAGGTTTTGAAAGGCTTGTGCAATTTGCAACTGGAGTCGATAACATTCGGGACACGATTCCATTCCCCCGAGCACCTAGTTCAGCTGAATTTTAGGTTCATTTTTATCCAGGAAACACGTTTTTTCTCATTGTAACTTCTTCATATGCAAATTTAGACATAAAAGGGATGGTTCTTTTATCATAAGCATATTCAATTGTTTATTACAACTTATTTTTAATTATTCATTACAAATTTAGTTGTATACATGCATGATTGCAGTTATATTAGTTACATATTTTGACTTACGAACATCTTGAAGGGTGGCTTATTTCATTGATAACAAAACAGTAAACTGTACACTTTAAACCAAAACTTATTACTATGCAAGTGATTATGCTATATAAAACATTAGAAACCAGAAACAAGGGGTGCAAACGAGCCAACTGCTTGCGAGCTACTCGAGCTTGGTCTATAAAAAATCTCAAAATGTGCAGTGTTTTCGAGCCCAAGCCTCAAACAAAGCTCGTTTAGCTGTCGGGTTTGAGCTCTAGGCTTTAGTCTTGTATGGAAAGCTTGTTTAGATTTGTCGAGCCTTGAATATTTTTGAGTTTTAAACACCCCCCCCCCCTGGACTTATGTGTATTAACTTAATACTTCACAGCCGAGCTTAATGTCACGAACCAAATATTTGAAGATCGAGATGCTTTATTTGTGTTGTAACGCTTGGGTTTGTTGGCTCGTCCCGGACTTCATTGGGCACGGCCTCAGCGGGACGAGCTGTTGCCGCTAGCCTGATGAGTTTAAGGCAGGACGAAACCAGCAAGCCCTGATCATGAGCGGACCGATTGGCTGGCCTTCGGGCGCCACACTGAGTCAAAGGGATAGCTCCGTGACATTAAGCTCGTTTAGGGTTTTTCTCAAAGTAAACATTTTAAAAAAATGTAGATAAGTTAATTGATAAATAATAAATGAGTACATAACAGCTCACGAGTCAAACTCGTACTTTAAAAAAGGAGCTCTAAACAAGTCGAGTTGGGGCTTGGCTTTGCTCGTTTACACCCATACTAGAGACCATATTAAACTTGGTTTCTAAAGTTTAACATTATCAAGATCATCACCATTAGGAATACATAATCATGCGTACCTAAATAGATATTCCAACATATCGGTATCTAGTGAATATATCATTTTACGTTTAATATTGTCGGACTCCATTATCGATTTAAATTCGCAATTTAACAAAACTATGTAATTACTTGTCGTGTTCATTCTAATCTATCTAAAATAATCAAAAATAGCAATAATCATCCTTATCCTTTGATAATTAATGCCATCCCCTTAAAGAGAAACATTAGACTTTTTGTCAAAACCAATTTTAATGAATTTGATACGTAAAATAGTGGTACATTACATAATTAAATAAATAAAGAGAAGCATGCGTTTCGTTCTTGTGATATGTTCAAATTTACCTATCTACATATTCTAATAAAGTAAAATAATTGTGATACGTGTAAGTTAATACCTAAGCCTCACAATCTTTTTCCCTCCAAAAACTAAGATCTTAATTGACCATAATAAATGTCCACATTCACTTTCCTTTTTTCATTTTATTTATATTATATTTATACATTTTTATAAAAATAGATATTTACATATTATTTAACTATACATTCCAAAATACTTGGTGAAATGCAAACATTAACAACAAACCATGTTTGTTAAAGATTGAAAATAATATATAATTTCAAATGTTATCATTAAATATTTTTCTATGTATATTGTTGAAGATTATACATAAAAAGAAACTCGAACATGCTTTCATTTTACAAAGTAATTTTTTTAATTATTAGATCATAAATCTATGCTTAAAAGTTGATCCATTTATAAAATCAATTTATTTATCTATTATTATTATTATTATTTTAAATTGTCATATAAATTTATAAATTTTAAATATATGCTTTAAATCTATCAATATATTTTTTGGTTAACTTAGTAACTATATATTTCTTCAGTTAATTTAGTAAATATATATCAATCATTTTCATATATAACAAAGTTTATCATATTTAATTTCTTAGTTTTTTTTATCAAGGATTGTTTCGGGTTTTGTGGAACCGAAATTTGGTTTTTACAGTAAAATTTAATTTGATAGATAGATTGTTTGGTACATGCTAACTACATCTGGGTTAAAAATTTTTATTGGTAAAAAATGAGAAATTTAAGTATTTTTAAATTTTGAGAATATTAATAGATTTATCATCACATTTGTTATGGGTTCAACGTGTTGACTTGAAATGTCAAACATATGAAAGTTAAAATTTTAAGCATGACTTGGGTTCAAATTTATTCTCAAGAACATTTTTGAAAAAAATTAAAAGGTTATGGATTTAGTAAATTGACTATTTTTCCCTCGACTATTGAAATTTAAGAATAAATTGTGAACACTTAAGACATGCTACCCTCAGTCATATCAATGCTTCTAACTTGTATCAAATTTGAAGCATTTGTGTTTGAATTAATTTTTTCTTCAATAGTGATCCAAACATTGTATGAGAAATATGTCATGCAACACTATCCTCAAATGAATCAAAATAATCACAAAATTAAATGAGTCAACATGTTATTTTTTGTGTTGTCAAACTTATCAAAATCTTTTTCATGGTTTATCTCAGAGAAACATAGTTTTTAAAGAACAACTGTCGTTATAATTTTAATGTTCTCATTTCCTTCTATGGGTTGCAAATTCATAAATATATCAATAAAGGTAACATTCCTTTAGTATTTAGGCTGAATGGCCAAAACTACTATTGTATGAGAAGTCCTCTTCCTGCATTATTTCAATTATACATACATGATACTGACAATGAAAGTTTCAATAAAAAGAGCGTTCTCAGGTACGTTTTTGAGCATGCATTTTTTTATTAAGTTTATTTAAAAAATCATTTTGTGATATAAATAAAATCAATTTATATATACATAATATAGACACAAGCATAGATGTAATACATTTTTTCATATACGTTATGTAATTATTTTCTTACTTGTAATTTTATTATTTGGATAATCCCGTGTGTTACATGGGCTCTAAAACTAGTTTGTTATATTAGTCTAAAAGCTTAAAATTTATCTTTTCGTTGTAAATTTCGTCCATCTCATTAACATATTTTGGACTGAAATAACAAATGTAACAAACCAAATGAACGAAAATTGTAACGAAATGAAACTCTATGAACAAACATAACAAAATTTTAAACTTTTGAACTAAAATAGCAAATTTAATAAAGCATTGAGACGATAACCACACTTTAATCGTAAATAAAACTGCCAACATATTTTCCCAAACAACTGCATAATTCAATATAAAAAATATAAATTTGTAAAACTACCGAACATATAAAAAATATATTTGTAAAACAGCACAACATATTTTCTAAAAATGGAGTACGACACAGCATTAAAAATAATATACAAATATAAATTAATATATTATATTATCAACTCCCTCAACTTGGAGTAAACCTAATATACTTTTTAATGACGGAAGACCATCACAAAGTTTTGTTGAAACGTGTGGCGGTTAATTCGGTTAAACTTAGGGGTTGTTTGAGATTTCTTATTTTACCTCCTTTTAATTTATTTAAGACATAAGTTATAAGTTACAAAGTTGTAACTTATACCTTATACATTCACAAAATCTAACTTTTTCAAACACCTTATAACTTATAACCCCTAAGTTATAAGAAGCTATAATAAGGAACCTCAAACACCCTCTAGCTGAAACTTTGTCGGCTATCTACGATAATATGGTTATTGCTGACTACTTGATTAGTGTTAACCGTCCATGTAGGCATGTCAACTTAACCGTAGTAATTTGGTTGGTTAAATTGTTATGCTTTTTAGGTTTCTGGTTAACCCAAAAAACTCAATTAAAGTATACTGCGTTCTAAATACCATATATCAGGTATAGTCTTTCAATTCACATTTCACAAGGGGCATCGATATCGAACTAGTTTCAAACCTTTTAACTTGTGTCAATGTTTATTCAGATTTCACTTTGATATTAAATAAACCCACTTAATCAAAATCCCTTAATAACACTAAAACTCTACCAATGATTTTATTTTATTTTTTAATATTTAAACCTCTTTCGTTATTACAAAAACCAGGTGAAAAGGTCCTTCACCATAATTACACGTAATACATTAAGATATATGTTCAACTTTGTAACGTTGAAAAACACCTTTTATCTTAATTATAAAGAAGCAGCATACCTTTAATTATTTTTAGTAAGACTTGTATAAACCTTAGAAGAACCGTTTGTTAATTGAAGAGTAGAAGTAACCCATTGCCACATCATCCTACTTCTAATCTAAGCATGTCCCACATATAATAAACATGCTTATATATACATGCACTTATACACACACCTCAATAAGTTTCACAACCTATATTTCTTTATACCAGGTTTTATTTAAATTTGCTATTTCAGTTCAAAAGTTAAAATACGATGAAAATGGCCACCACGACCATAAAAGACAAGACATTCTCTGGCGTCGGAAACCTAATAAAACTCCTTCCGACTGCGACCGTCTTCACATTCCAGTTCCTACACCCGGTCCTAACGAACAACGGCCACTGCTCGACCGTCAACAAATACCTCTCCGCGGCCCTCATCACCGTCTGCGGCCTCTCATGCATATTCTCCTCATTCACAGACAGCTACGAAGACGAAGACGGCACTACCCATTATGGGGTAGCCACCCCGAATGGGTTCTGGCCGTCTCCGTCTCCGTCTGACTCTGTGGATGTCTCGAAATATAAGCTTAGGATCGGGGACTTTGTGCATGCGGCTTTTGCCGCGGTGGTTTTTGCAGTGGTAGCATTGCTGGATGATAATACTGTCCAGTGTTTTTACCCCGGGTTCGAGACGAATGAGAAGACGTTGATGATGGTGATCCCGCCTGTGATCGGGACGATTTCGGGTTCGGTGTTTGTGGTGTTTCCGAATACTCGGCATGGAATTGGGTACCCATCATCATCTTCAAGCAGCCAGAGCTAAGTGACCAAATGAAACATGCATGCATAATATTAATATTATGTATAGGTTTCATGCTTAAAGAAGGAGACATGCATGTTGTTTAATACTATGTTATTATGTTTGGGTTTGAAGTGTGACATAAATTTTTAAATTTTAATTTCAGGATATTCTGTTTGATGTATTTGATGAATATGGGATAGGTTCGGTTCGGTTATGAAACAAAACTGAATGATAACCAAAGTTGTATTCAAGTCCTAGTGTATTAGTGATGTCTTGTTTTATTAATTGGTAAAGTCTTGCAATAATCCTATATATAAGATTATCATCAAAAGTTTAAAACCAATATCCATCACTAATGAAAACAATCACTAAACAAATCTAACATAAAAGTAATAACTAAAATGTAATACTTTAAAAATAGTAAAAAAAAAATATCCGTTGTCAGAGATTTTTGTTCTTGTGGCAGGACTGGCAACACAACGACTGTTAAGTGACAACTGAAAGTATGGTTCCCGGAGGAACCCCAAAGCCAACTCTGAAGTTTGCGTGCTTACGATTAAGACAACATAGTCTAGCTAGAGTGGGGTAAGGGAGCTCTCCAAATTAAAGAGTGTGACGACCTATACACAAATATAAAGTCGTTCTAAAGAAAAAAGATAGCCTCTTGATGGAATGTCCATCGATGAAACGTGTGTATCAGACCATCAGTGAAATCCTTACTTACACCCGTCACCTCATGGTTTATCAATCGTAATTCAAATAACGTACAAGATGCATATTAAGATTGCTTATGTCATATTACTCATATCTCAATCGTAATTCAAATAACATACAAGATGCATATTAAGATTACTTAAGTCATATTACTAATTATATGCCAATCATAATAATTCAAATAACGTACAAGATCATACTAAGATTACTTAGTCATTATCTGTATAACCACTTTTATATAATTTTTTAAAACCTAAAGCCCTCACTCACGTATATGATATAATAACTTGTGCGTTATTTTAAAAATTAAAAGGTCAATTATGGGTTGTGTATTCACTTTAACTCACGTATCTGACATAATAAGTAATATTAAAATGCATCTTGTACGTTATTTTAAAAACCGAAAGGCCAATTTTGTAAGTAACTCCAATATGCATTAGCGTGATATCTGATATGGTCAACTATGTATATACATCATACACAAATAAGATAACTACTCGTGTGAACTTCACGGGCGACCCAACTATTTTGATGGCCTAAAGCGTATAAAAATCGAGACTCTTAATAGATGAATTCACATAATTTATAATTTTTCCTTTAAATTTCATCGAGCAATTTTCGTGTATCGTATATATACTTACAAAATTTTCAATTTTTGTTTTAGAATATAATACAAGTCAAAGGAGTACAAGTGAGAGATATATATGTGTGTGTGAAGAAATAAATTAGAAATAAAGTGAATAAAAGATGACCAAAGAAACAACTACAACAAAATTCATAAGAGAGTCGAACATGAATTAAATTAATTTCGACTAAGACGATGGGGGTTAGGTTAGTGTCCTCTCAAAGAGTCAAATTTAGCCCTTTTATCAAAATGATGGTGACCCTTTAAACTTTAAAGTAGAAAATGATAGTTTTTGAAAAAAGATTAGCTATTCATCACATGCTTAGATCTTGGTCATCTATTCCCAACAACAAACGATTAAATGACACATGGGATAGAATGGTAAAGATTGAAAAATCATTGGCAACCGCTCAGGCTTCGTTAACCGGAACTATCAAAGGGCATGTGGGTAATGGGTTTAATATTCTGTTTTGGTTGGATGCTTGGTTAACCGATGATACTTTGAAAAACCGGTTCCCTACTTTGTTCTCGTTAGAAGGGGTGAAGTCTTGTGTGGTGGTTGATCGTGTTAAAGTTAATGATGGAAGTTATTCGATAAAAATGGAATTGGAAAACTAAGCCCCTGTATGAGGAAGCGGTAACCAAACTAATGGCATTGTTAAATTTGCTTTATTATTTCAGTTTTAAGGGTGGGAAGACAACTGGGTGTGGGGTGGTGATGCTTCAGGGTCTTTCTCAGTTGCTTCGATGAAGAAGTTACTTTATAGGGTTGATCCTCCTTGCCCTAAGAGTATCTTAAAATTGAATAATTGGGTTCCGATGAAGGTGAACGTGATTGTTTGGCGGGCCCTTCAGAACCGTCTCCCAAATAGCGATAATCTGATAAAAAGAAAAATGTTTTTTGGTCCAGATATATATAGTAATTGTCTTGCGGCAGAGGAATCGCTCGACCAAATTTTTACATCTTGCTATGTCGCAACTATGGTGTGGCAAAGAATTGGAAAGTGGTGTAGTATTCAACCGTTTCAGGTTAAAGGAGTCCAAGACTTAATTGAGGTTGTAAAACTGATTCCAGGCACGGGGCATAAAAGAAAATTGGTATATTCCGTTGTTATGGTGGCCATTTGGTGCTTATGGAAGGTTAGAAACGAGTACATTTTCGAAAACAAGCCGGTGAAGATTGTTAAAGAGCTTGGAGACATAAAGGTTTTGTCATTCAAAAGGAGTGACGGTGCAACTTGTTGACCGCTTACCTGCCTCTCTATTGTAATTGGATCATTTTATATGTTTACGGAATAGAAAAATTCCTACACATTAAACTTTTTGTTCAGTTTAACTTTCGCTTTTATTTCTTATGTTTTACGAGTTATTCCAATATAGGTGGTCGTTTACAACAATGCGGCAATGATGCTACTTGGCATGATTTTAGACCTCCATCGCAACGCGGGTGGCTTAATACTAGTTCTAAGGGACCTTATGAAGGTTTTTGCTGCAGTAACAAAATCATATTTACCAAACCATAAACATCTACAACACATTTTATATCCAAAACAATTCATAACCAGCACTGAATTCACCCAATTAAACCCTTTTAATTCTTATTCTAATAATGGTACCAAACCAAATGAATATGATCTGGTTCACAAGATCCGAGAATGCACGAATTCGGGTCTTTATAACCATGGGTTACAGCTTCATTGCTACGTTTTAAAATCTGAGTTAACTGCCAATGGGTTTATTTCATCTGCATTGATCAATTTCTATGTTAAAATGGACTTGGTAAAAGATGCCCACCAACTGTTTGATGAAATTCCTGAACCGGGTTTAGTTGCTTGGAACACATTGATCTCGGGGTATGTTCGTTCGGGGAAGTTTCGTCGGGGCTTGAGTTTGTTTCTTGAGCTAGAAAGGTCGGGAATTTGTTCGGATTCATACTCGTATACTGCGGTTTTAGCTGTTTGTGGACGGTTGAATTTTATATGGTTAGGTAAGTCTGTTCACTCCAAGGTTGTTAAATCTGGTGTGGAATGTAGTACATTTGTGTCTAATTGTTTGATTGATATGTATGGAAAATGTGAGGTTGTTGAAGACGCGATCAAGATTTTCAACGAAATGTGGTTTAAGGACACGTTTTCGTGGAACTCGGTGATTGATGCGTGCACTCGAAATGAAAGGATCGAGCAAGCAGTCGGGTTTTTGAATCAAATGCCTAACCCAGATACGATAACATATAACGAGATCATCACGGGCATTGCAAGGTTTGGTGACATGGAACAAGCCATTGAGATTCTGTTGACAATGCCGAACCCTAATTCATCTTCGTGGAACTCGATTCTAACCGGATACGTGAACCATAACAGTCCAAGAAATGCCCTTAAGGTGTTTAATTTAATGCACTCGAATGGGGTTCAAATGGACGAGTTCACGTTTTCAAGTATTTTAAGTGGTGTGGCGCGTGTTGGTGCATATACATCAGGGATTTTAATCCATTGTTGTGTTTTGAAGCTCGGTTTTGATGAATCAGTAGTCGTTGGAAGTGCTTTGATTGACATGTACTCTAAATGTGGGCAAGTAAACATAGCCGAATTCATTTTTGAATCGGTGCCCGACAAAAATTTAGTAACTTGGAACGCAATGATATCGGGATTTGCTCATAATGAGAATTCAAGTAAAGTGATTGAACTATTCAAGCAAATGAAACAAACAAAAGATATACACCCAGACGGGATCACGTTTTTGAATGTGTTATCGGCTTGTTGGCATAACAAGACGCCGTTAGAAGTTGCAATCCAATACTTTGAATCAATGATACACAGTTACAACATAGACCCAACGGTTGAGCATTGTTCTTGCATGATCAGGCTTATGGGTCATGAAGGTGAGGTTTGGAGAGCTGAAGGAATGATAAGCCAGCTCGGGTTTGAGTCGTGTGGGGGTGTTTGGAGGGCATTGCTTGCAGCTTGTGTCGATTGTGGGGATTTAAAAGTGGCTGAAACTGCAGCTAGAAAGGTGGTTGATCTTGAAGGTGACGGTGACTTTGTTTATGTTATGATGAATAATATTTATGCGCGATTTGGTAAGTGGGAGGATGCAGATGCCATGAGGAAGATGATGAGAGACAAAAAGGTGTCGAAAGAGGCCGGTTTTAGCTGGATTGAATGATAACTTAATACTATAGCTGATATGATATTAGTTTAACTTATAGTCAATCATTTGTATGTAGATTTTGGAATTTTCTATAAAACGCATTTGTTCATTTCGTTTCATTTAGCCTTAATTGAGCACATGTACAAAAACGAATGATATCACACAAAATAAGGTAAAATTAAGCCAAATAATTGGTGAAAACACGAGAGCAATCAACAAAAGAAACATCTTAAAGTTATGTGTAAACATCTTAATGCGAGACTTGTTCAGGCATCTATTATGAGCTGCAAAAATAACTGGGATGAATCACAAAACCTGCCTTCTTGTTCAATGATTTCGGTCTGCTAACGGGTCACCTTGGAACCGATAAACCTAGCTCTAGTTCAAACAAAAAGAACCCATATCAGATACGGATACGACCCTCTATGTAGTCATGTTACAATCAAATATTTCAAGATCATGCAAAAATTGATTTAAAAAGAATCTTGTTTTGAATCTATATAAATGGTTTCGACTTCCTAATACTTGTGAACATCAATAAACATTAATTATATATAATCCAAGTAGGGTTCCATCTTATTAGCACGATGAAGCAAGCCCGTCTCTAATAACAGCATAATGTATCACGTTCCATCAAATTCATCTGAGGAAAACGAGAATCTCGTGTTACTATAAATACTCTACTCTCATCATGAATGCAAATACTTATAGATTTATATTATTTCCGCAGTTATGTTGTTACAGGTTCAAATAACAAGGAGCCTACTTTCAAACAAATCACAGGGTTCAACAAACAGTTCACATTTCAAGATCATGACTTGAGCCCACCTCTACAAACAGCAAAACGTATCACGATCCATCAAATGCATCTGGGAAAACGAGAATTCTTGTTACTATATACTCTAGTTTCAGCTAATTAAGCACAAATACGCGTCTTGTTGCAACACATTCAAATTATAACTATCCAGGTATGTCACAAATAATATATGCATCTAATAGGTGTGCCACCACAAAACTACCATCAAAGTCAATGTATTGATAGAGTAAGTTTAAATTAACCAACAGAATGAACACTAAAGACTTCTAGTGAAATAAAGCTCTTATCAAATGTTTGTGCTTTTGCATATAATAGCAAATAAACAAGAGTCGAAAACACTCAAAAAGTTCCCCTCATTGACTTGGGCAGAGTTTAATAATAATCTTAAAACTTCTAATTTGGTAAATATTCATACTTAACACGAACACAGGTCTTGTAAATCCCACTTTATTTCTTTCATGCGTTGAGAAAATTATGTGCCTGCAGGAACCAAACTCCAGTCAGATACCTGATCAATGCATCCTCTCACACTCTAGATACTTAATCAACTCGGTAATGTGTTTCTACTTTCTCTGATGCATAATGACTTTAACCACACTTATTTCATAAAACAAACGTCTATTCTAGCATCTTTTGATTCCACATCAACCTAGAAAGCAATGGGACTTTTTCCCTGAACAAATTACTTACTTCTATAACATATATAATTATTATTTAAATAAACTAAACCACATTTACTAAGCTAATCTTTGACAAAAGATAAAAATTTACTAACTACTTACAAGCATACACTATCAATGCAGCACTAAAGCACTAAGCTTTGCACAGTAGAAATCTAATTCATACACGCTACTCTCATAATGCACATTTAATATAAACAATGAGAAAAGAAAAATGATGACTATCATCTTATATAGCCTTTAGGTTAAGACATGCAACACTCTTGTTTCATATAGCATGCACACACAAATATTTTCACATGCATCAAAGAATCATGTCTACAGCAATGCAATATCGCGATTCGTATCCGACAAACATGATACAGAAAGTGAGAAAACATACTATCATGAACACAAGCTATAGAAGCAACACACGGATCGCATGGGAGAAGTTGTGACTCACAGTAAAACAACACAAAACATATTAGAGGCCAGGAGAGGTACGGCAGAGTGTACCCTGTGAAAGAGATCTGCAACTCCTTGAACTAGTGCTCAAGCAGGATGTCAATCTTGCTGCAGCAACTGCATTATGTAGAGGCAATAGCGACTGCACGCATCCAAGTTCTGACGGGAACCTACCAAATACATCATCACAAACTCTTTAATATTGAGTATTTGCAAACTACTGATCGGCAGAAAACTATTCAAAATCTCTTAAATTAAATTCAACCACAACTAGAGATTCAAACGAGGCAAGCCGCTCATGAGCTACTCGATATTGGCTCGTTAAAGGCCCGAGTCGAGCTGAGTTTAAACGAGCTTGAGCCTAAAATTAAGCTTGTTTTGTAAACAAGCCCAAGCCCTAGTTTCACTTGCTGAGCTCGAGTCGGATCGTGTGCCTAAACGAGCCTATTACTTATAGATTTTTATATAATATGTTAAATATATAGCTTTAGAATAGTTTTATAAAATTATGATAAAATTGAGTAAATAACATATATTATGATGTGTGAGAAATAACTGAACTGTTAACCAAAAACCGACGAAACTGAACCAAAATTTACTGAAAACCGAGAAAACCGAATTAAATGAAAATTGGTTACCGGTTTTTCTGTACCCAACCGAAATTAACCGAACCGTACCATTCATACTTTCATATATTTCTAGCTTTTATATCTGCATTTCATTGATTTCATATTTTATAGCTCCATTTCATGTATTTCTAAGCAAAAATTTTAGCATAAACCAAACAAGTTAACCGAAAACCGATTGGTTAAGAAAACAAATTAACTGATGACTTCAGTTCGGTTATATTATGTTATCTATAAATAATAAATGAGCCGAGCTCACAATTAAAAGATAATTTTTTGGTGAAATTGCTTGTCATTTCAAATAAAAGGATCCAATTACAATAAAGAGGCAGGTAAGCGGGCAACAAGCTGCGCCGCCACCCCCTTTTGAATGGCAAAACTGATCCTACTGAAAATAAATTTATCGTTCTTTGGCGTCGTTGAGTTACTGTGCACGACCCGCTGAACTCTTTTTAGAAACGCAGCAGCATCGGGAGCAAGAGACCCAAATGTATCAAAAGCAAAAGGAATGAAGGCGTGTTGATTCTCCCCACACGCCTTCTCGTGCTTAGCAATTTTTCCTGCTTCTGCCTTTAACACGGCCCGCCTAGCAACAAACCCGGTGTCCCTAAGCCCGACAAGAGGGGACACCCCAGTAAGGTCCACACAAGCATGCTTCCCCCGGCCCAGTAAAGAGATTTAAACTCCCAACAAATGAACAACTAAAATCAAATGATTATACCTTGAGATTGAAAAGCGAGGAACAGGTGAGGCGGTCGGAAGAGAAAACTTTGGGGACGAAGGTGCAGATTTGGGAACAGAGGCGGACTTAAATGCTGATTTGAGATTTGAAATTGAAGCTTTATTCATGAATCTGTTGCATCTTGAAGCCATGGCCGATATCCTCAGATCTGAATATTGATTTCAATTGGATTGATTGATTGTTAGGGTTTAGGGTTTTATGAAGTCGCCTATGGGGTGTTATGTGCGGGTAAACGGTGTGCGGATAAGATCCGACCCGATTGAAGTGACACTAGGGGTGCAAACGTGCGAAGCTATACTCGAGTAGCTCGGATCGATAAAAGGCTCCAAATGAGCTGAGCCTTTTCGAGCTCTAGCTAAGCCTGGTCATCAAATAAAGCTTGTTTAGTGATCGAGCCAGAGTGTGAGCCTTTGATAGGAAGCTTGTTTAGACTCTTTGAGGCTTGTCGAGTCTTTTGTGTTTTTAAGTTTTATTCTTTTTTGGGACTTTGATGTAATCATTACACTGCACAGCCAAGCTCGATATGAGCCCTGACTAATTTAAGGTACTGCACGAGCTCGAGCCAATCTTAAGAAACATGTATGGTTTACTAAATAAATAAATAATAAATGAGACGACCGTGAGCTTAAAAAACAACTTACAAGCCGAACTCGAGCTTTAGAGAAAGAGTTCGAAATGAACCAAGTTGGGGCTCTAGTAAGTCAAAACACGTTGAGCTCAAGCCTAGTCAAGCTCGAGCTCGGCTCGCTTACACCCCCATGTGACTCCAACAAAGAATTATATTAGGCGAGTTGTTAATTGTTAATTACGGGGTAAAATAAAGACAGAATTACAGAAATTGTCCTTTATGTTTGCATTAAATGTCAGAGGTTGTTCTTTATCTTTAAAAGTAACATATTTTGTACTTTACGTTTCAAAATGTTACACCGTTTGTCCTTTAGCCCTAACCTAATTAGTTTTTATCGTTAACTCAGGTCACATGCTTTGTACATGAGGGCAAATTGGATTTTACTTATTTTAATTTTTTAAAACAGTTTAGAAAAATTAATATATTACATAATTATAATATAGATATATATGATACTCTCTCTCTCTTACCCTTCTCTTTCCCTCTATCTGAACCACCATGTCTGTTACCACCACCACCACTCCTTCAAACACGGCGACTGGAGGATTCACAACAAAGTGCAAATCACACGGCCACGAGTCGAAAGGTTCTTTCCCTCTATCATCTCCCCCGTCTCTCTCTCTACCACCAGCCACCACCGCCCCCACTTGCCATCACCACCAGGTTTCACCGTCGTTCCCCACCTCCAAATCCAAACCCTACAACCACCCACTAACTGCCGCCGATGCATCTACCGTCGGCATCTCTCTCCCTCTCTCTCAGTTGACTATCTCTTTATCTCAGATCTACTCTCTTCGATCTCCGACGGCAACAACAAAAACGCACCATCACAGATCTGGTGGCCAGCAAGAAGACCACCGCCTGTTTACCCCCCCCCCCCCCCACTATCACTGGTATGTTGTTTGAAATCAGTGATAGATCCGAAATCGGGTCGAAACCCTAGTAAATTGGGGATTTAAACTGTTGTAGAGGCTTGATTGATGAGGGATAAATAGACCAACGAGCCTTTTGCGGTTGTGAGGTGGTGGTCCGGTGGTTGTATGGGGGTGGGGTGGGTTATGGTATGGTGGTGGTGGTCGCAGGTGGGAGAGAAAACGGTGGGTGAGTTTCGGTGGCTGTGGTGGCTCACCGGAGAAGACGGTAGTGGTGTATGAACGGAAGAGAGAAATATATAAATATATATATTCTTTTATTTTTTAAAATGTTTTTTAATAAGGGGGTAAAATGACCAATTTACCCTCATGTGCAATGCAGATGAGCAGACTTAACGATAAAAACTAACTGGGTTAGGACTAAAGGACAAATGGTGTAACATTTTAAAACGTAAAGTACAAAATATGTTACTTTTAAAGATAAAGGACAACCTCTGATGTTTAATGCAAACATAAAGGACAATTTCTGTAATTCTGTTTAAAATAAAGTATAAAAGGTGTCTATACACTTTATTTATTTACTATGAAACCATTTTATATAATAAATAACTTTTTTTAGTATATAGTCTTTGTTTATGACACCATGGGTATGTTTGGCAATGAGCTTTTGGGAGCTTCAAGCTTTAAGCTTTTAAGAAAAAACTCATATTTAGTAAAAAGTTTTGTTTGGTAGAAGTAGCTTCAAGCTTTTAAATTGGTAGAAAAAGCTCCATATTAACGTTTGAGAAAAAGCTAGCTACAAGCTTTTACATTTAAATTTACAAGTTTAGCACTTGAACTTCTATCAACTTTTGTTAATTTATATAATAGTTACACATTTAACACTTATTCAAAACTAACTATCCCCACGGCTTTTTTAAGGGGCGTAACTTTTTCACACGTTAATAATTTTTTAAACAAATTACATCATAAAAACGAGTATTTTATTTTCTTTAATTTGAGTATGATATTGTTATACTTCTTTAACTTTAAAAAATTAACATACTACGTGATTATCGGTTATGATCAGTAACAAGTTGAGTCAGGTGAGCACGAGTCATGTGTAAGACCAAATTAGGAGTCGAGTCAGATGAACTTGTGTCATATGTAAGACCAAATTAGGGTCAGAACGAGTCGATACAAAATGGGTTAAATTAGTTCGGTTCGTGTCGGTACGTTATTGAGTCGAAAATGGTCAGGTCAGAACATGTTTCAGATTAGAACAATGCATGTTCAGAGAGGGATTCTTATCAAAATAGGTTGGTTTAAAAAATTATTTTTGAAATTACTGTATATTTCAGCTTTGTTTCTTGATCTTCGCCATCATTTACACACTTACGGCATTTCCATGAATTACACGTCTACATTCAGGTTATGCATGCACTGTCATCAAGTGAATCATGTACTGACACTAATTATGCGGTTGATATTAGGTTGTGCGCCCATTCCGCCGCACCACGCGGGCACCCAACTAGTTTTATTAAAAGCTTCTACTAATCTGTCAAACACCTAAACAAATTTATAAAGCTACAGCTAGCAGCTACCAGCTTCCAGCCTTCAGCTACCAGCTTCCAGCCTTCAGCTTCCAGCTTACAGCTAACAGCCACCAGCTAGTTTTGCCAAACATACCCTTAGATGTTTGGCAGAGTAGATGGAGCTTTTAATAAAACGTATAAAATTACTAAAATGGGCATAACTAAAATCAATAATAGTAAATGTATTTATTTTGGAAGGTTATTTAAGTAAATTAGCATACTAAAAGCTTGTAGCTCTTTCTAAACGCTACTAGTAGAAGCTTTAAGCTTTTTCTCCTGACCTAAAAGCTTCAAGCTCCTTGAACCAAACAGAGCTTTTAATTGAGTATGAGCTTTTTCTTAAAAGCTTGAAGCTTGTAGCTCCTAAAAGCTTCATGCCAAACATACCCCATGTCGCATGAGATGTTTCAAACCATCATTGATGTTATCTATAGTAGATCATATGTTTTTAGGATATATGTAATGGGAGGTTTGTCCACCTATATGACATGTGAAACATGCCTTACACAGTTACACCACTACCCATTTTCGAAATATGGGCTTTGCCCCTCCTACATTATCTAAAGAACGTCGACTCTCCACCCTTCAATACCACTTTTCTACAAATATACATATTTTTTAATTTAAGCCTTATCATAAACCATAGAAGCCTAAAATCAGAATTAAGAAATACGATCAAAACTAAATTTTCACCGGCTTTTCTAATCTAAATTCATCTAAGTAGCTCGATTGTAGATTCAAAGAAAGCCAATCACTTTGATGTTTTCACTTTTTTCAAACTTAGAGCAATGGAAATACCTCTCACAGGGGCATCGTGAGAGGCCTTTTGGCGGCGTGAAAGTGGCAGAACACCACCCCCCTTCATCGTGAAGGGGGCTCCAAATTGATTCCGCCAAAAGTTTGGCGATGGTGAAAAGGTGGTGTGCATGTGGGCCCATCATTTTGAAGGTGGTGATTGGTGAATGTGATTAAAGTGGGTCTAAAAAATGGGGTTGAAAGTATTATGGGGTATTTCTAGTGAAATTTGGAAGTGTGAAAATGGTATGTGAAAACTGATGTGGCGTATACGTGGCGTTTTCACCCCCTGTTTCACACAACCCATTTCCATTGCTTTTATATAGGAGAAAACCCCTTATGTCAAACTCGTGAAATTCTCCAACATGTTGTGAGAATCATTAATTGCTTTATTGATATCACAAGGTTATTGACCCGTGTACGACACAGGTGGAAATATATAAATCGTGTAGCAATTACACGTAATTTTAAACGATAAAATAGTTTTGATATATATTTGTTGTGACAGAATCATGATATATAGTTGTTAATAATACCAGTACCAGAATAAATTATTATTAAACATAGTTTTCAACCAAAATAACATTCAATTTACAATTGCTTTTCCCGGTCGTCGAGCCTGATCGACTCGACTCTTTTCTATGCCCCCCGGCCTCTCACTTCGTTTTGTTCTTCTTCTGTGCTTAGAAACATAATTAAAACTTAAAAATAAAAATTCACAAACTACTAAACACTACCTTATAAACCACATTTGTAGTTTTATTTGTAACTTTACCTTCATTGTCTAAGCATTTTAACATTGTCTCTACTCTTCACTCGTGATAAAGCTACATATAGTTGACCATGTGTAAACACCGGTTCTCGTAGGTCTATGCCAACTCTTGCTAGTGACTGACCTTGATTTTTGTTAATGTTCATTGCAAAATAAACTGCAACTGCAATTTTCTTCGTTTGAGTTTGAATGGAAGTTTCGTAACTAAAGGGGTTAAACCACTACGAGTTATATAAGCGCGATAACCAATGTTAGTACCTGAAATAACCTTTACTTCAATAAAACGCCAGTCCAAGTTAATTACTAGTAATCTAGTGTTGTTGCACAAACCGTTCTTCTATTCAATATTCCATAATAACATTATTGGGACACCAACTTTTAGAACCAATCTATGGTTAGGCATTCCTGACATCTTTAAACCATTTAGGAAATCTGGTGAGTATGTTGGATCGAAACCAGACCCAACACTATCAGACTGATCTATACTATCAGAACTGACGTATTCAACTTCTTTTCCGAAAAAAAAACAATAAAAAACTGCCATTAATGTCTTGGACAACCTCATTTAAAAGTGCAAGTATGGCAATTTCTTGAAAGTATGCAATATCATTAAAATTATCCAATAATGATGGATATACAAAATCAATCGAATAAGAAATCGGATCAGATGTCTCACCAATCAAAAGATCATCTGGTATATCTATAATGCCTTGGCCGTCATCTTGACCGTTAAGTTTTCCTTCACCAAGTTCTAACAATCATTCTGCAAATCTTCTAGTAGCTTCCATATCTAATGATTGACACCCGACAACTAACCTCATCTTTTTTGTTAACCTAAGCACCTTGTATTTGGACCAAATGTGGGACGAACTAAGTGAAGCATTAACAATGTCACTCTGTGATCCATTTTGTACCACTGGTAGGATTTGTCTAAAATCACCCCAAAAACAATAACCCCCCCCCCCAAAAAAAAAAGATCTTCACAACTGTTACGGTTACCACCTTTTAAAACATATTTTAAAGTCTCATCTAAGGCTTCAAAAGCATGTTTATGTGTCATAGGATCCTCGTACCATATAATCAGATCTGTTTTCTTCATTAAGTTGCAAATATCTGGATTTCTTGTTATTGAACAGGTAGAATCTAATAACAAAACAAAATACATAT
The DNA here is from genome assembly GCF_021521415.1 of Bidens hawaiensis. Taxonomy (NCBI): domain Eukaryota; kingdom Viridiplantae; phylum Streptophyta; class Magnoliopsida; order Asterales; family Asteraceae; genus Bidens; species Bidens hawaiensis. The sequence continues at coordinate 110,173 of NW_027495271.1, forward strand.
AAAGATTTGAAATCCTATTAACTCATAAAAATTGAAATACTAACACGTTGGAAATGATACTCAGTGGTGTCTTGTCGTTGATACTGCACGTTTCAAAAAATGCATTGTTATGTAGCGTTTAAATGGTATACAAAATATATTAAATTGACTAACCGTTTGAATTACTTCTCTTACTGGAAGTGAATGATTCAATAATATTTCGCTTCTTTGATTTTGAAAACATCTATAATATAATATAATAAGGTTATCATATAAAAATATGAATAACTTAAAAATGTAGATAATAACAACGTATATAACGTGGCATATGATTGTATTGTTATAACGAAGGATTTTACTACAAAAAAACCAACATACATTTGTCAACTCCGAACAAAGAATATCGTTTAACTTAAAACGGCATGAACAATTAGAAAAGCTTTCATTAAAAAAAAATATAGACCACCAAGATTGACTGTTGACATATTTTGTGTTGAATGGAGATAAAAAAAAATGTGTAGATTAAATACTATTTAAGTTTTCATAGGTAACTTATGGTTGGTAACTTTATGTCAAACCTATGTTAAGAAAAAGCAAAGCTAACTCTTTGTCATAAATAATGTTTTGCATTAACAAAAAATTCTACCAATTTAACTAATTAAATGGGATAGCTGGTTTTGCTCCTCTATCGCCATAATTTGATTCATAAAGTTCATTTGATTCGGTCAAAACATTGACTAAGTTCATGGGTAATTAGTTAGACTAAATTTCTGAATAAGAAAGTGATTATCATTAATACACAAATTATATATCTTTAACTAATTAGTTACCAAAAATGTGTTTCAAATATTTAACTAACAAATTAATTATAAAAAGATAAGCCTCTAATTTAGGGTAATAAATTGTTTATCGGTTTTTGAATTTGAAATTTTAAGATTCATGGTAATAAATAAACATATTTAGGAAAATGTAATTATGACTTCCTATTATAAAATCATCTCAAAATAAATATTATATGATCTTAACAAAACAAATCATCTACCAAAAGTAGGTTCTGTAAAAAAGATGTTGAAAACATAATTTATAGCATAAGATTCAACGTGCGAAAATATACGGTACAAGATAAAAAAAAAGGTTTTTCATGTTGGTAAAGCGTACGAATTATAATGCAGTAAAATACATTAAATTATGTCAAACTATATATATTGGGATTTATGGTAACTCCATATATATTTAAAACAACCCATATTGTGTATTCAATATTATTAGTGTGCCGTGAATTTATATGAAAGAAAAATGTGTTGACAAAAAATGTAAACATCTTGATAGTTTAAAAAGTAAGAATATACAAAAAGTTTATTGGTAGACATTTGATAACCAAAACCATACATTGATTTAATAAATCTATGTTTTTTCTAAATGTTGTTTGAGTTTTATAAAAACGAAATTACATGTGTTAATACAAATCGCACAATCTTTTCATAAACGGAAAAATTATGAGGGTTTTTTATGAGAGTTAGAATTATAACTGGAAGAAAAATAATATTTAAGACAAAATATAAGCCTCCAGTTATTAGAAGACGAATATTAAAATTTTGAACCCGCTTAAAATCTATGTATAATAATAGAAGCATCAAATCCGGGTAATTTTGAGGTCTACTTGTTTCGTTTAATAAAGTTTGTTAAGTGAAACTAAAATTTTATTGGAAGGATATATATATATATATATATATATATATTGGAAACTAAATGTAATGTTTGACTTTTTAATATAAATTCAATGCATAATAATACTATATAACATCAAACACATAATTTAAGAAAAATATAACATGTAAATGACTTTGTAGTAAATATGTATTTTTTGACTTTGTAATGTAGAATCAATCCTATATGATCTTTAATAAAACATATCATCTACCAAAAAAAAGTTTTGTAACAAATACGTCGAAAATATAATTTATAATGTAAGTATTAAATATAATAAAATATATTGTACCATATAAAACATAGTCAAAATTTTAAATATAAATAAGAATCAAGATGCAATAAAATACATTACCTTGTTAAAAAGTAAATATAATTGGATTTATTGTAACTTATAAATTAAAATGGACGATATAAATAACAAAATGACAAATTGTATACAATATAGTTTCTTCTAATATAGAAACCCCATTTTTAAATTACAACAGGTTTTTAGTAGTTATTAATCTTTTTATATTTAATATAATTAACATATTAACATAATTTGATGGTTACAACACATGACATGATTTCCTAACATAAATCGTGGTACACAAACACCAAAATCCAAAAATTCCAATAATTTGATGATTTACATAAACTTAAATATTTTAAAATGATATGAAATTAAAACTTAATACTTTATTTTAATGATAACAATCCAAATGTAACATAAAAAAAAGAACATTTGAAGAAGTCATAACACGAAATCAAAAATAACATAAAAGTGACTGAATAAGATAACGAATTGTTGTTTCAAATCAATTCATTATCCTCTTCTTCCGTGCCACAAACATCAACTTTTGGCTTCTCATCTTCGATAGCCATGTTCAGCTTCTTTCCAAAAAGGTCTGCCTTGTTATCATCAATAACATTGTTAGAAAATAAAAATACAAACAAACTATTAATTTTATAATAATTAACATGTTTGAATAAGGCTTATAATGTAATAAATTAATTACCTAAGTAGGACAAAGGATATCTACCTTACAAAGAAACAAACAGAATATTACAAAAGCTTGTGTGATGGTGTGAAAATTTTGGGGTGAAGGTAACAATATATATAGATAGGTAATAGGAGTAATATATATGGATAGTTAAATAAAAGAGGAATGTAAAATATAAATATTATTATATAAAATAATTATGGATTTTGAAAGCCTTGAAATATGGAACAAATTGAAGAAACTAATGGAAACATAATCAATTGATAAACTAATAACCCTCTAAATTAGCCAAAATTGTGTGCTTATATTATTATAGTTAATTTGTTAGTTACATACTTTAAAAACGGTTTTGGTAACTAATTATGCCAAATAATGATTCATAAAATTAGTCAAACAAGTTACCAGTCAATGTTGTTTTGAATTTGAGAAACATAAGTTATGCCAAATAAACAGTTGGTCTTCCTATAACAGACATTTTACATAAACTTCCTCTACCATAAGTTACCTATGTAAAATGAAATATTATTTAATCTACACAATTTGTTGATACAATTGATTTCATTTTTTATACGATTTAGTTAAGCTATATAAAGTATATAATAGGCTATATAATGTATATAATTATTATATATAAGTATAAAAAAAATTTAAAAATTAAAAAAATTGATCAAGTTATAAGATATAAATTGTAAAAATTAATAAATTTTTTGAATTAATAGTCAAAACAAAGTTTGATCATATAAAAATACGTTAATTTGCATGAATTGTGTAAGTTACATAAATAAATTTTTTAACTTTATTAGTCTTTAGTATATCGGGAAACATTGACTAAAATTTTTACATAATATAACAATATTCAAAACAAAATTAGTAAATAAATATAATTAGGTTATTCAACACATTTTATAATAATAAACGATTGTTGTAGAAATGTTCATGTTCTTATTTTTTTCATTATCATACATAATATTATAACAGAATTAAAAAACATGGCTAAAGAAAGTAATGAAATTTTGAATATACAATAAAAAACACTCATAAATTTGCCTTTATTGGGTTTTATTCTTAAAAGTTTTCTCAATTTAATGTCCATGTATGTTATCATATCCTTCAAAAAACCATATTACACACACATACACACACACACACATATATATATCGGTGTGTAGGGAATATCGTACACTTAAAATCATGGTGTCTGAACATCATAAACATGTGAAAATATCATTCTTGACATCTATCTTATATAGTAAATATTTTTTTTTAAATAGTGTAAAAATAGAAAGATTGTTAATTTCATAATAATAATAAGAAGAATAATAAAATTCGTAAGTTATGGAAATTAAGAGATCAAATTGTTGCTATTTTTAGGAGTGAATTTGAAAAAAAATTCATATTTATTATGATATCTAACTAATAATTTTCAATATCAAGATTGGTCAAATTCAGAATTTGAAATGAGTTTAAACACGTGTATATATATGTTATTTTTGAAATTTTAGATTAATTAGAAAACAGTCAAATATTAAAATTGAAAACGTTATTGATAATGGAGAGTAACAAAACATTTAAAACTTTCCAAAAACAATGGTGTAAATCGATTTTTAAAATGACTATTAAATATGTTATCAATATTAATAAAAAATAATGGGTATTAAATAAAAACATAAACACATAAATGGGTATTATTTTAAAATGTAAAGTCCGATAATACTGGAAACTATAAAAATGTTTTAAATTTCGTTAATATTGGTGATTTAATTGCCTATGATATTGAATTAAAATTAAATATATGGAAACATATTAAATAGAATTTGACCAATCATGATAACCATGGAAATATAATAAAACGATTTTGAAAACGAATCAAAATCATGGAAATATATTAAATGGACTTTGACCAACAACGATGTAAGATTGATTATATAAAATTAATTAAATTACATGAAGTGTGAAAAATACATAACTACATGAATAATAAAAAAATATATATTCATCCAATCTTGTTCAAAATGTAAGACATTTTTGAATACTCCATCCATAAATAGCTATTCTAGTTTGGGGCCATAAACTGAAATGATAAAATTAAATAAATATTAAACAATATATCATTTGGACTAAACAAAACTTTGGTTATTAACCGGAATATCATAATTAAATACAATAACAATTAATAGTACATAATAATTGAATTACCAATTATTTAATATATGAATTATGTGAACAAATGTAAAATTGATGTTCTAATGTATAACCGGAATAATTACCAATAGTCGGGGAAATTGATTTTGCAATGACTAAACCCTGAATAATTAACAATGACAGAAATAATTTAATTTCAAATAGATGTACCAAAAACAATAAAAATAATAAAACCAATAACTGAAAGAACAAAGAAAATGAATGGACAATGACATAATGAATAATATGAGAATCGGGCATTTGAGTATCAAAGAACCTTACTGGAAAAACGTAACAGTTAAGCATCTCCATTGAATCTTGGATTTGATATAGAACCTAAAGAGATTATAAAAAAAATCATATAATAAATAGTATCAATACAAACAAAAACGGAAAAGAAGAAGAATTGTTATTGAAATAATGAATAATATGAGAATCAACCGTTATAGTACCAAATAAAACCTTACCGGAAAACCGAAATAGTTCAACTTCTCCGTTAAATATTGGATTTTGATATACAACCTGAAATGAAAAAAAAAATCATATAATAATTAAAATCAATGCAAACAAAAACGGAAAAGAAAAAAATTGTCAATGAAATAATGAATAATGTGAGAATCGTCCATTAGAGTATCATATAAAATCTTTACGGAGAATGATTAATCTCCCTTACCGGAATAGGCGATGGTGGAGGTAGTAATCCGAAATAGAGAGAGAGAGAGAGAGAGAGAGATATTAAAATGAATATGGTTTTCAATCTTAGGGTTTATATATTGTGAATGAGATAATTTAGTAAGTTTTTGAATTGTAATAATAATTGGAATAATTAATATCATAATTACATTAACAAGTTATCAATCAATCAATCAATCATACCCAGTAAAATCCCACCGACAGCAGAGCTATAGGTAGGGTCTGGGAGGGGGGGATGTAGGCACACCGTACCTCTATCCAAAGGAATAAAGAGGTGGCTTCCAGAGAGACCCTCGGCTCTAAGAACATGTGTATGAAGCAAAAAAAGGAAATCAAAGTTTAACAGTTATATAAAAAACTACTACTAATTATAATAATATTAATAAAAAGGTCACAGTTTAACCGCAATATAAAAACTAATAATAATAATAATAAAATATGTAAGGGAAATACCATTATGGTATGTGACCTAAATAAGTTAAGTCTAAGCCCTCAGGTATTCAATTATCTCTAAAAATCCTTAACTTTAATTCTACTTCTTCATGAATTCCTATTCTCAACCATGTCCTCGGAGAGGTTTAAGTCTATCAAATCATGCCTAATCCTCTCATCCCAAGTCAATTTCGGATAGGAGGGAATATGGAAATTTAACAAGTTACACAAATATAAAAGTCAATATCATTGATTTAAAATTTAATTAATATAGGAGGGAATATGGAAATTTAAATTTAAAATTTTGAAGGATAAGAAGGAAGGAATATCATAATTTAGTCAACTTTAGACCTGGTGTTACAAATCTGTAAATTACTCTTTCCTTAATACACAAATTTAAAATTTTACAAAGCATAATTAAGCCTTTCCTTAAAACAATTGGTCATCCTTTCCTAATATCCTTAAATTAATATTGAATTTGACTAATTTTACAAAGCATAATTTAAAATTTTTCTTTTTTTTTTCATAAAAGGAAGTAGTATATGAATAGAGTAGCTTTAAGAAAATGACCTAATGAGGACTTTCGGCCAAGGTGGCTTTAAGAAAATCACCAATAATATAATATTTTTAAAAACTAAACATATATTATATAGAAAGTCGTTGACCACAAACATATAGAAGTAATGAAAAATAACATATATTAAAAAATAGGTTAATTCAAAATATGTTAGTCTAATAGATAGAAGCCTTTGGTGTATGAAATCAACAAAAAATATAACAAAGGTGGTGAATGAAATAAAACAAAAATAATAAAATTTTCAATTTTTTTAATATTTCGAATTCAAAATATAGATACAATTTTAAAATATTCAATTAAAAATAATTTTTTGTCTTCTTATTTAATTAATATAAATTTACACTTTTAGGTAATGTAATATCAATTAAAATTAAAAGAAAAGAGTTCAAGATAATAATGTATGAGCATTAATGAATCTTAATTTAAATTATTATTGATTTATTTTATTCAATTGGAAATTAGAGAAGGCCTTGATATTATTGGAAACTATGAGAATCAACCAATAGGAAGAGGAGATTTTGACATAAAGCCTATTGCTTTAATAGTATAGTTAGATAGTTAGATTTTCTTCCTTCAACAACATGGGATTTCAATTTTTTTTTTCAAATTTTATTTTTGTTAATTTTCAGTTTACCAATTTACTTGATTATAAAACTTATTTGAAGTTGAAATTAAAAAAAATACAATTTATGTGGTCGAGAAAACATAAACACTAAATGTCAAACCTTAACATGTATGGTTTGTTCTTGTAACCTGCTTGTTCTAATGTTTCTCACCATGTTCGGTTCTATCAAATGTGATGTCTATTGTTTCCCACAAGGTCAAACACTAAATAAAAAAAAAAAGTAATTGTAAAAACACTTTAATCGGTTCAACCCAACCTGACCCGTATTAATCATTGGATCCGTATTCATGTTTTATTTTATGTAAAGAAAAGAATAAATTAAATGAACCTACAAGTAAACCCAACAAAGAAACCCACTTGACCCATCTTCCTCTCCCGGGTTGATAACCCGAAGAAATATCCGACTCCATAGACGGACTAACCTAAAATTCGGGTTCGACCCGTATAAATTCTGCACCCCCATAATATCATCCATTTTAAGATCCACTTTTCGGGTCCGCGGACCCAAACTCGGGTACATAACCGCTTCCTTAACCGACGAATGGGCTAACCCGAGCACATGCCCGATTTCATGAGTCGCGACCGACTCCAAATCAACAGCCACACTCGATTGACTCATTTTTAAATCAACGGCCCACGTTTCCGTTTCGTCCAAGTGGAGCCCACCATTTTCGGGCGAGAAAGCGTGGGCCAACACCCCTAAAACCCCATCAAATGGGACACCGTCCCCGTGGTCCCCTTCATAAAACCCGATTTTTATATCCGCTTTTCGATAATCATCCACATCATTAAAGTCCACGGGATCGTCGCTGCCCACCGCGCGAACGCCCGTTGGAACGCACCTCGTATATAGGGAAAACTAAGGTAATTTATCATATGACTCTCTGAAAAAGCGTAAGTCAACGTCAACGTCAACGTCTCGGTTTTCGTGCGTTTTCGCCACCTCGGCTCCCCACTAAAATACGCGTAATGTTTACTCTCGTGGAAACTATTCCTATAAATACGCTTACGAAAAATATTATCCGAGACGCCACACCGCGGCGACATTATCTCGGTAAGCGTGTCAGGATCGAGCTTTCCTGTCACGGGTAACCCGAGTTTTGTTTGGTAGGTTAAAACCGCGGTCTCTAGAGTTTCGTCAAACACGTCCGTAAAGTTGTTGTTTTTGTTGAGGTAACCGAACCGATGGAAGTACCATTTGAGGTCGGACATGCAGGGTAAGTTAGCGCCTTTGCCGGCGTCAGTGAACTTCGAAAACTCTTGCCATTTGTTGGTCTTGGAGAGGTCTTTGATGGCTAAGTTTGATGGAGGTGATGGAGGTACAATTCTGGCGTGTAAAATGCATGGGATAATATTAGAGAGGAAGAAAAAAATGACATGACAGAAAAACCTTTGCATGGCGGTTATGTTAGTTTTGTTTTAGGATATGGAACGTTGTTTATATATATGCTTAGGTACAAGTACAAGGTAACCTACAACTTCTGTCATATGATGTACAAAACTATTGCAAATTGCAAAGGTGTTTTTAAATTTATTATTATTATTATGAAAGATAAATGTTAATCTTGCCTTATTTTACGTCAATAATTATAAACTAGGCTTTTTATCAGGTTTGAACATGAGACCTTCCTTCTTACAGACATGTGGCCTACCATCGGGTGGGCTCCGTAACAATTCAAATCAAAATAAAATAGCTATGTGATTGAAGAGTTATAAAAGCAGGCCCGCCCCAAGGGTGTGGCTGGGTAGTCGACGGCCATAGGCCCGACACTCCGATAGGCCCGAATTTTTTTTTAAATATGTATTTTTATCAAAAAAAAAAATATATGTATAATTAATGTTTAAACACATTTACATAAACACTAACTTGGTCTAGTGGTAAAGAGGTATGACTTATAACCAACAGGTTGTGGGTTCTAATCTTATTTAAGACATTTTTTAGTTTTTTTTACACAAAAGTTTTTTACACAACTCAAATTATAACCAAGCCTACGTAAAATTAAATTGTTTAAACACAACAAAATGTTCCATTTCTTAAGGCCCCAAAAAAATTTCGCATTTGGCCCAAAAAAAATTTCGACTTCTTGGAGCCGGCCCTGTATAACAGTTATATGTTGATTTTTGCTATTATCAACTGTGATAATTAAATATTTACTTGTTAATATACCATATATATAGTGTGTTTAATATCGATCAATTTTATTGTTAGAAGCGTATAATATTTGTGCATAATATTGTCGAAAGTATAGTGGAAAAATGAAAGGAGGACGGTTATATGCAAGTTATATACCAATATTATCGTTGACATATTTTGTTTGTGTTTTTTTTTCTTAATATATGTCTAATATTGAACGGTTGTATATATGACGCCTAGCTAATGAACAATGCATACGGCTTATATGGTATTAAGATATGTTCCATAATATAAACAATCTTTGTTAAGAACTAATACGATGATTTACTTTGTTTTTATCGTAAAATTATATGACACTTTTTTTTCCTTCTTTTTTTGGCTTTGATGTGTTTATACAAGTAATGATGCATATATATTAGACAAGATTAATATACATTTTGTGGATAGTTTCAAGGTTATGAAGTGATCCAAAATTGGTGACAACCCTAATTACAAAGGTTGCATTGTGAGGGTTGGACAAATTTAATGCAACAAAGAAAAGGGTGGAGAAAGTTAGGAAGATTCTTTGATTCAAACCTTGCAATTTTCAATATTCTGACCAGCTTTCATGGGTGCACATTGGTTGGGTCAACCACTTGGGTGGGATTCTATTTTTTATTCATATAAACGTGAATATAGGGTTTATAGTTCTAAATATATAACTTGGCTAATTATGATTTTAATTTTAAAATAAACCTATTTACAAACATCATGGAACAAAACAAGTGAGACACGTACATGGAATTTGGTAGTAATGTCCATATTCGAAGTTTCTTTTGATTAGAAAATTTAGTTGAATACGTTAAATAAACAGAAATAGTGTTCTTTAATTTTAAGTTCTACGCACGCACAAGATGGTGTTACATTTGGTTTAAATGACTAAAATCCTCGAATTTGTGCATTTTTAGATCTCCGAGACATCCAAGCTCTATTAGAGTAGCTATTATACTCCCTGCCTAATACGAATACTCGGTCCTCTTCTTCATTCTCTTTCTTCTTTGAATAATCGCTCTTCTTTTGCGGCAAAAGTACTAATGAAATAAACAAAAGAAGAAAGAGAATGAAGCTTAACTGTGGAAATATAGATCTAATAATATATTGTGTAATCGCTCTTCTTCGCCCATAGCTATTATTCTTCTTTTGTTTAATTAATTAACTTTGAATAATCGCTCTTCTTTTGCAGCAATTTCTTATATTTGTCTCCAAAGTTAATAACTATGACCATAAACCAAACATTAAAGAGCGATTATTCCAAATAATTGCATTAGATAAAGCTTAATTGTGGAAATATAGATCTAATAATATATTGGGTAAAGCTTAAATAAAAGTACAAATGATCAAAAGTTCTGATTAACAATTAATAAGACACCAACAATAAGTTGTTGGGCTTTCAGTATTTTTCATGGTCATAACTCACAAATCACAACGCTGTTTTCTTTTCCTAGTTAGATGTATTGCACTAGCCCACACTTGTTTGCCTGGGCTGCAACCCAGCTTAAGATATAAGTAATTAAGCAGGCCTTATTTCAGCCCACTTAAGAAAATCCAGTTTCTCAATAAATTTGCTTACTAAATTTTCTTGATTTCTTCTATCCACTTAGAAGACTACCTGTCCAACTCAAACTACGTTTTACTCATGATTTTAGTTAAAAGGTTCCCCTGATGTGCGCTAGGTGCGAGACGTGCTCACGCGCAGTGGCATGAAACGTGCCACTTATACATCGGCAGATTTTGTGCATCTATGTATAGCCTTTTAGGTTCACTTGTGCACATAGAGATAATATTTTAAATTGTATATAGAAATTATTTGTAGCTAGATTTTGGATACACAATAACAGAAATCTACGATAAATGTAAAAGAAAATTATATAAATACAATGGGGCCATAGTCCACAAACGTTATGTGCGCATATTGCACCTCACGCCTTGACTATGAGGACTCTATCGTCTCGTTGCGACATATGCTTTTCTAAACCAAGGTTTTATATAATTTTATTGGCTACTAGATGGCTGCTAGAGTTTTGGTGTGGTCTTGTGAGTTTACCGGATTGGGTAACATAATAGTAATGTATAATTAATGGTGTACTATAAACTTATAGTTAATGATATAAAAATCACCTACCCTTTTTTAAAGAGGTGTTAAGGTATATTGTTTTTGGATTATCACTATCACGTGCAAGAATTTGTTTGAAAGTGTCCCATGTGCATGATAATAAAGTATTGACTTTGACACTCAAGCGCACATAAGGCTGAGGGGTGTGGGGCGCTAACCGGGGCGCTAGAGCCCCTCCGCTCGCGCTCCGGGGCGTTAACCCCACACCACCGGGGCGCGAGCAGGGGCGCGAGCGGGGCGCGAGCGCGGAAATCCAGGCAGGCGTGAGGCTGGTCGCGGGAGAAGAGAGATAAAAGGTGTCTTGGAGTTCGAAAAAGAGCCGTTGAGGGGTGTGGAATTAATTAAAAAATATATATTAGCTGGAGCCCCTCCACACCAGGGCCAGGGGCTCCAACGGGGGCTCCAACACCCCCCTTATCCAGTTTCTCTCTCTGCCACACGTCATAATATTATTGGCTGGAGCCCCCACTAGAGCCCCCATTAGAGCCCCCCACACCCCTTAGCCTAACACTCATTCTATCATATTCCATACAATTATTCATATTAATTAACTAATAAAATATGTTTTGACCAATTTAATTCACCTTTTTTGGATTTGAAGTCAAAACACACAATTTGCTTAAAAAAGTAATTGCTTTGAGATCTTATCAAAGTCATGGCTATAGTATACAGCTGGTTTTAATTTAGTTGGTTATAATATAATAATGTGAAAATATAAAAGTATATATATTCGAAAATTCGGATTGACTAGGGCCGCAAATGAACCGAGCTACTTAAAATGGGATCGATAAAAAGCTAGAAACAAGCCTAGCTTCTTTGAGCTCGAGCCGAGTCGGAGCCTGAAATGAAGCTCGCTTGCTTATCGATCCCGAGCACAAGTCTTGTATGGGAAGCTCGATTAGGCTCCTCGAGCATTGTGAATTTATAAGTTTACTTCTTTTATAATCATATGTACTATTAAGTTAACACTTCACAACCAAGCTCAAGCCAAACTTAGATGGTTTAAAGTTTTTCTTATAAGTATAAAAAATAAACAAATAAAAGATGTATAAAAATTAACATAAAGATAATAACAGAGCTTTAGAAAAAGAGTTTAAAATGAGCTGAACTCAAGCTTAATTAAGCCTATGTAAGTTAAAACGAGCCGAGCTGAGTCTCGACTCGTCTAGTGACTAGTGTACACCCCTAGGTTCAACTTGTTATAAAAATTATAAATTTAGAATTCATTTAGAAAACACGTTACATTTTTTATATGTTTGAGTTGCAAGAGAGAGTCAGTTTTTTAAGGGTTTTGACTTTTGATTGCATCTTTCACTTAATATTTTTTTTTTGTTGGAAATGAATGATTTGAATTAATAGTTCTTGAATTCAGTATCCCAGTATAAGAATATTATTCCATTAATATGGTTCAGCTTATACGCTATCCCGTTTAATAATCCAAAATCATTTTTGTGTGCTTCTTCAAAGTTAAATGATGTTCACATCTATAGGTATTCTCATTTGAAAAGAAAGCAATAAATTTTGTTTTAACTACAAACTTAATTGAAAAGGCAACGAAGTAGCAAGAAGCTAGACCCGCAAACAAAACACCCGAAAAAGAAGGCATATATATGACATAGCTTGAAAATTATCTAAAGTCGCTAGAAGATCAACTAGATATTTTCTAAATCAAGTTGCATCAATTGCTTCATTTCAAGTTGTTCCTTTTCGATGTTTGCTTTTATCCAAAGATAACCGAGTGTCTTTATCTCTTCTAAGACGTTAATAACGAACATGCTTTTGTTATTGAAAACCTTGTCGTTTCATTCTCTCCAAATACACCAACACGGGAATAGGGAATATTGCTTAAATTAACACCCTTTTCATGTTAGTTTCACTCACAAAATTATAAAAATTCATAATATCTCGGACCAAATAGGCATGTGTTGGTTGTATTTTACACCAATTGCTTATGTCACCATAACTGCAATAACCGCATAATATACTTGTATAATGTGTTAAACGTGATACATAAATCAGTCTCTTAAGTTTTGCACTTATCCTCTCCGACCACTTTGATTATCTTTTATATGCACGTATGAATTATGCGTTTCTCGCAGTTTTCAATACATTGTTAATTATGACTTATGAGAAGAAGAATACATATGTAAGTCACAATAATATTTAAACCCATATTTATATTTGGGGAAAGTGAATACGGTGTTGTTAGCCGTATAAGCTTACACGCAAAACCAATCAAAACTACGTAGTTTTGATTAAAATTCTCTAAAAACCCTTTTGGAGTAAAATCACTTCTTCACCTCTTCCACAATTGCTCTTTCTCCCTTTCCATATAATCTTGCTGATGCGATCTTTCATATGTTTATGTATGATTTTATGTTTCGACTTTTCTTTTTTTCAATCCTACAAATTATTTACTGTCATCAAATGTTTCGAGTTTGTCGGTTCGGCTCGGGTTCTTTTCCATCCCTGATTAGATTAAAATAATTTGTAAAAGTAAAATCAAATAAACTAATGAATGGATGAATGAATGAATAAGCAAGTGCTATGAAATTAATTTCGACACTAAATGTTGCTTTTGATTTTGTGAAGAATTGCATCAGTTAATTTGAATATGAAGCAATTACTATCAAGCTAATTTCAATTGTGTTGAAACCCTTATTGAACCCGACATGATTTGTGTGAGGTGTTCGATGGTGGGTTTTAACGAGAATGATGATCAAGCCAGGAGGAAGATAAGAATGTAAAAACCCCAATTGAAATGACTGTTTGATTATGAGTGCTCGAGTGTTAGTGTGAGATGACTCTTAATGACCATGCAAAATGAGTATATTATTTCATTTCTCCTGAACTTGATATTACAAAAGAAATGTATACAATATATATAGGGTCCAGGGAGAATCTCCCTATAGACTGTTGCTCTTGAGGCTCCCTCTATTATCCGCTGGTCCCTCTGACCCAGGCAGGGGACTGGCTATTATCCACTGGACACTCTTTTCCCTCCAAAACTGGACACTCTTTTCCCTCCAATACTGGACACTCTTTTCCCTCCAAGATTCTGTCAACCTCATATTAACAAGGACAGATCGTTAGTTGACCTTGGACCTTGCCTGAAGTACTTGGGCTGCTGTTGGGTTGGGCCGGACTTCTTGGGCTCTGCTTGGGCTCAGTTCGACCTAGTCTCTTCAAGTCCCCCAGTCTATTATTGTTGTTATTTATGACAACGGTAATAGACTTGTTTCAAGTCCGCCTTCCTTCTTCTTTTTTCTTTTTGTTGGGTTCCGTGGTCTTTCCTTACTGATCTTATGTTAACCTCTTCATCCATCTGGGCCGCCTCAGAAGCCCAAACCCGAGGTAGGCTCTTCAGGTCTTCCCGGTCGGTTGTGGTCACTATTTATGGCAAGTATAATGGACTTGCAATAAGTCTCTATTCTACCTTTGTCGTGACCTCTTGAGTGATCCACCATAAACTTCAATTGGATGTTGATTCTTGATCTAGGAGCTTTCTTTCGGAACAATTGCTCCTTTTGACTTTGCCTCGTCTATTCCAACAACATGACCTAGGACATGTGTTGTTCTAACCATTTCTTTTAGGTTGATACTACCAACTTGTTTAGATCAATTGGATAAGACCTTAATTCCCCTAGAACCTCTTATTTTGTTTAGTTACTTTGAGAGGTATCTTGAATACTCTCTTTTGTGCTTTCTTACTTTAGCCATACTTAACCTAGGCCCGTGTTGGCCACTGGGCATATTTCTCTTATCATTCGGAGAACCCATTTCTAATGTAACCTCTTCAGCCCATTACTGGCTCACGCCTGAGCCGACGACATTTTGAAAAAGCCTCTCATACTTCCCTCAATATATCATGATACATTTCGGATCGTCTGCCTTTCTCTTAACTGTTGGCTCCCTTTTCCCACTTTCAAATTTACATTTCATGTCTTCTTATCCGTCTAGTAGGATGTTTGGTTGGAGTAGCTGGTACTCTCCATGCATTTTGGTTTCTCCTGGGCTTTCTTTGCATGGTCCCAATCATGGGACGGAGATCCACTTTCATAGGAAGCTTTACAAGTCCCCATAGTCCTTATTTTTTATGATGCGAACAAAAGACTAATGTGGCTTCAGCTCATTTTTCTCATAACATACGGGATAAGTTCCTCCCTTCTAGACTCATTCATTGGGCTAGTTTCGGACGAGATCTTTTTTCGATACATGGCTGAGGTAGACGATATTTAGTTTCCATGAGCCTGACCCAGTTCTCTTGGTAGTTTAAACCTACCATGACATAAATACACAGCCCCTCTTCTATATATATAATAAAGGATGAGTAAACCATAAACACCATGGGTTGATTCCATTTTGACTCATCAAATTTGGACCCAGTAAGGTTGAGATGGCGGAGTCATGGGGTGAAACCTTCTGTGACACCCGGTAATTTTCCATATTCTTTAATCTTTATAATTGATCAAAATTACGTGTCATTTATATAATTTATATGAGGTATAAACCATAGTATACTTGAAATGTGGACGAGAACAGTCGTTAATGCCTATAGGATTGTATAAAGTGCCGATGAGAACGGCTATATGATGAAGATAGCCCAGTAATAGTTTAGAGGTGACAAATATATCAAGCTAAATATATATCTATGATCCAATATAAGGGGTAATGGTAAGACCATGCCCAGTAATGTCCTAATTCCCTAATTTGGACCAAAACGCCATAAACGTTTAAATAATGGAATATAGTCGCTGAACCGGCCAAATCAATGATACATTATACAGTGAGACGACCAAGATATGAAACTATGAAGGAATTAAAGGTATACTAGTCAAAATAATATGAAGTTAATAATTTAAACAATCCATGAAAGATTACAATATGGAGCACTATTTAACCGAATATAACTCCGGGCTAAATTTAAATATACATCATACCGGGAACCGAAATAAATACCGGGTTCCATACCATCTATAATACTTTATAGGTGACCAAATAAATTAAGAGAAGCTCATAATACCCAAGTCCAATATAAATTCCATAACTTGTTTACTCGATGATCAACTCGTCCTAACGACTATCCACTTAAGACCCGAACCAAGATTGAACTTAGCACTACATTTGGACAACCAATATATTTATTAAATGACCATAATACCTTCCCTTTGCAGCCCAAAGCCGAACCCCAACCTCTTCCCATTCAGTTTTAATGTACAAGGAACAAACACCACATTAAATCTTATAAACCATTATCCATGCATCCATATGTATCATGATCATGTATCATCATCATCTTCAACATCATAATTGTGAATGTGCTACATGATCAAGCAAAAATCTTCCTAACCATTCCCTATGGCCGCCTCCCCCATCCCTCAAATAAACAACAATAAACACCATACTTTGATCACTATTGCACTTGATTTGATAAGATTATAATCGCCCAAACCAAGGGATGTGTTCCCTTGGGTTTTCCTATAAATAAGACCAAGTACTTGGATGGAAAACACCACACAAAAACATAGCTCCAAACCAACCTCTTCTTCTCTCGGCCGAAGGCAGCAGCAGAGCACCACCACAGCCGCCTCTTTGCAACCCGTTTTCTCTATAATGCTGCTCTGAACATCTTGAACCCTATATATCGTTGGAAAGCTAGAAGAAATCCTTAAACCGTGGTAGAAAGCCTTGAACGGATCTCTGCCCGGAAAACTCGGTAAGAAGCTTTGAACCTTCGAAGGTCACTACTGGAAACTGCATTTTCCAGCAGTACCCCCCCTCTCTTCTTTGTTCATATCTCACAAACCACTTGGTATTTTTGGGTGATTCTTGTTTAGGAATCCAAGGAAACTCGCAAGGATCACGAACCACCTTTTGAACATCCATTTCCGGCTTCATTTCAGCATTAGGTAAGCCGAAAACTCGAGTTGTAACAGTTTATGGTGGCTGGAAAAACACAGATTCTGTCCAGCCACGGTCTCATCATTTTACTTGACCCTAATCCACCTATTTCATGTTATTTGAACATATTGTAGACTCTTAACATCGTGGTTAACGTCAAGGAACTTGGATCTCGTCTTAAATCGCTCAAAAACCGACATTCCCAAGGTACTAATGCCATATAATGTTTAGTAGAAAAACGTGGACTAAGCCTAAGATACATATACATAATGAGGTGATTAGACATAAACATAAACTTGAAGTGTGTTGAAATGACATATAATTAAGGATAAATCATGTTAAGTAAAAGATATAAAGGATTTAAAGGGTGTTTAAGGAAGGTTAAGGTTAATAGAACACCTAGTTAAGGTAAAAATGATCTTGAGTAGTAAAACCCACTTATAAATAAACAAGATGATATAAATGTAAAGATGGAATTTTGGTTATGTTAAACTTTAAAAAGGGTATAACTAACGTATTAAAAACCGTATCGGGTTTGTCATAAAAGTAAAAATAACAATACTAATAATAATAGTAATAATAATAATAATGATAAAATATGAGTACTAGTAATAAAGATAAAAGTATAAATAAAAGTGCACATTAAACATAAGGTGCAATCCTTGCATCAAGTCTTGGAAATAAAAATAACGATGATTGTACGGGTAAAATACAAGGTACACGTATATTCCTATATACGCAAATGAAAATATAAATACCCATGTATAATGTTATAAAAACAAAGGATGTGATAACTATATGTTACGAAGACGAAAATACTAATAATACTTATCGTATACATGAGGAAATGATATATACAATTAATACACATATATTCCTATATATGTGCCATACGTATAAATATAAAATACGGGTTTTTGTGATGGACATTGCGAGTAACTGGAAGGGTGGAGGTGCCGGTAGTCGGGACGTCCTGTCTAGGCTGGTAACTGAATATATCATAGATGGGCCCGTTACCTACCTGGGGACTAACGATGAGAGCTCCAAAACCTATTAGGCTAAAGCATGTCACGAACGTCATGATTACCGACGAATAATTTGTATCGAGCATTCCCTAATGCTCGGAGGATATATATATAAAGAGGATATAACGGAAATACATAACAAGTATAAGACGTTGTCTAACGTCCGTATCGCTAATGTATAAAAAGTATACATATATACCGTCACCTCATAAGTATGTATCGGGCTAAGTATTAATAGTTATATATTATGTACTGAAGTGCATACGTATACGATATAATACAGGAAACTCACCAAGTATAACGGAACATTATTCCTCATTTAAGGTGAGTCTCACAGCCCCTATTTTCACTATTTTCACTATGTTTTAAACTGTTTTCGGGGCGAGGGACACGTGTTTAAATATGTTTTATCATGGTGTATATCTTGATTTACAATGTGCGTGTACATGAGATATTTGGCGCGCTCATGGTACATAAAGTCCCCGGTATATATTGTAACCATAAACTATAGGCAACTATAGCCGAGGAACTCTACGGGTAGTACTACTGGTCTGACCAACCCACTCGTAAGTGGTCGCGCCACTTTATAAGACGGGTGCTTAGTTTTCCGATTTATTTATTCCCTCGTGGACTCGTGGGATGTTATGTGGGGCTTTATGGTGTATATATATAGTCAAGGAATGGTTACGAACTCATGTATTCACGTTACACTGCAAGTCACGGATACTGCATTCATGACGTTATGAGAATTATATTATAAAGCATTTTATCAAGTCACAAAACTTGTGAACTCACTCAGTTTATACTGATTAAATTATTTTACGTGTCTTTCAGGTATTTAGCTACGTGGAGAGGTCACGGTGTCTCACTACGGTTTTATGTTTAACTATGGAAATTTCATGTATGAGGATTTTATATTTTGGAGTTTTCACGGTTATATCTCCCTTCGGCAGGACATAACTGTGAAATCTCAATATGTTATATGTAAACCTTTTTATGGATATTTTTGTAAAACTTATATTATGAATGAAATCCTCATGTATTTTATCATATAGTTGTTGCTTAACCGCGCTCTCGAAAAACCTTTCATGAGTCGCACACCGGTTGTTTCCGCCTATGGACCGGGTGTGACTCCTTCAATCAAGAAGGTCCCACGGATGGCGCCAATGTTGAAACTCTTATTGAACCCAACATGATTTGTGTGAGGTGTTCGATGGTGGGTTTTAACGAGAATGATGATCAAGCCAGGATGAAGATAAGAATGTAAAAACCCCAATTGAAATGTCTGTTTGATTATGAGTGCTCGAGTGTTAGTGTGTGAGATGACTCTTAATGACCATGCAAAATGAGTATATTATTTCATTTCTCCTGAACTTGGTATTACAAAAGAAATGTATACAATATATATAGGGTCCAGGGAGAATCTCCCTATAGACTGTTGCTCTTGAGGCTCCCTCTATTATCCGCTGGTCCCTCTGACCCAGGCAGGGGACTGGCTATTATCCACTGGACACTCTTTTCCCTTCAAGAATGGACACTCTTTTCCCTCCAAGATTCTGTCAACCTCATATTAACAAGGACAGATCGTTAGTTGACCTTGGACCTTGCCTGAAGTACTTGGGCTGCTGTTGGGTTGGGCCGGACTTCTTGGGCTCTGCTTGGGTTCAGTTCGACCTAGTCTCTTCAAATTGCAAATGATACTTTGCTAATTTCAATCAAGTTTCAGAATGAACCATCCAATTCAGCCAACAGTGGGTTTATTAATAAATTTGTGCTCGGTTGAATTAAGGATTGAGAAGATTTTAACCAAAAGTGAGCAATTGAAACCATTGACGGAAAGGGAGAAAAAGCAACTGTGGAAGAGGTGAAGACGTGATTTACTCCAAAAGGGTTTCTAGAGAACTTTAATCAAAACTACGTAGTTTTGATTGGTTTTGCGTGAAAGCTTACACGCCTAACAGCACCGTATTCACTTTTCCCTTTATATTTGTATATGAAACTTAATGTCAATTTTTGCCATAGTCTACCCATTCCTGGCTACCCGTATAAATAAAAAGGTAGTGATATTATATTAGTATTAATAGAAATAACGGCCAACTTGGCTATAACTATAAGAATAAGAATATTATATGGTAAGATGCAAGTGTTGGTTGTGTTTCTATGACGTACTGCATATGTTAGTGCTCACCAACAATGATCTTTAATAAAATTATAATACGGCGCTCAGGCCATAATACTTTAGTTTGTATTAGCTGTAATTTGTGTTTGACTTTCTGATCTTATGAAACATTTGACTTTAATCATATTCATATTATATATAACATTTATATTCATCTGTATGTATAATATAAACAATTTAATGAAGTTAATGGATCACATGATAGTATTATGTTTGGAGCACTAGTGTCTGGAATCCTTACAAGTAAAGTGCAAAACAAGTCGACACATTCATGAGCTACTTGAAATTGTCTCGCTTAAAACTCGAATTAAACTGAACTTGAACGGGCTTATTATTAAACTAAAGTTCATCTAAGAAACAAGCTCAAGCTTGTGCTTTTCATACTTTGTTTGACTAGATTAGTGAGTTTAAACAAGCCTAATATTAATATAAATATAACAACTCGAGTAGCCATCGCGTCAAAGATCTACTAGATGTGTTTCTCACTTTCTCTGTAGGTAAGTGTCTTGATAAAATAATGAACCCAACTACATACAAAATGAGTAGATTGTTTTTAGGATAACAAATTTAACTTTAGTCCTTAATTACATCCATTTTGACAATCATGAGACCTGAATCTACATCATTATCCAATACCTTGATGCCGCTAGACCTATTTCAAGTGGACCCTAATTCGTAATTTTCCATTTTGTTGCAAGGATTGTTTGTGAAACCCAACCGACAAAAAAAACAAATAAAACTTAAAACTAATCTTAGTAATAAGCTAGTTAACTTTTTTACTAATTCATCCGACATAAAACTACATATGGACTTATGTATTGGGCTTATGACGCTTGATTCAGAGAGAATACTTACACTGTTAAACCAATAAAACTAATAAAACTCGTAATTTGGCGTGTAATTATGAAATAATTGTCCCAAAAGTTAAATTATTGGTCTACTATTTACTAGTTTTAATGAGGCAGTACCATAAAATGGTTGGGGTCTATAGGTTATATAGCTTACCAAACCACAACAAAAATGGTTCAATAACCATAATGATGAATAAAATGTTTAATGGGCCACTTATACAGGGACTAGAAAGACCTTTATGGTCAAGGTCCCCAGTCCAAATACCTTCCAAATAAAATAGGCAAATCATTCACTTCATCTTATTTGTTGTCTTTTGATGTCTTGATCGTTACATTTTTTTCTCCTGTCTTCGTCGTATAAAATTTATTAAAGAGTTGTCACTACTTTTGTGGGGTAAGGAGTTCCCTCAACGCACGTTTTGGGGCTCACATGAAGGAGAAAGCAAGGATATGCAATTACTGTGAAGAAGAGAGAAAGACAAGCCATGTTTATTTTAAAAAGCGTATTATGTTAGATATGGGGGGGGGGGGGGAGTTGATTTTGGCTGCAAGACGGACGAGGTGGGTGCGGGTGACGTGACTGCGTTCTTCAAGCTTCTCGTTGTAGATGCTATGAGTAAAAAAAATACCAAATCACAAATTAAGTATATTTTTATATACCTAACTAAATTTATTATAAATTGAAGTTATAAGATACATTTTAAAAAAGAAATAAAAATTAACGATTAATCTTGTAAACTCGATAATTTTGCCTAAACCCTATAACTGATACAAGAGCGTCTCTCACTTTAGCATTAGTTCACAATCATATATGCAATTTGAATCAAGTTCATATTAGACCGATTATTTGCAATGTTGTTAAAAATCGTTGGGTTAGTCGCTTGGATTGGTAATCAGACCACTTGTCAGTTCTATTCATATGGGTTAACCTAACTTATCAGACCGGTTGATTTTAGAGAGTGCTGACTGATTCAATGACCCGGTTTGATGGTTGGATCAGTTTTAAGTAAATGAATCTTGATTCTTTTTCATTTAACTATTGTTTCATTATAAAATTTAGCTTATAACCTTGCATAAACACATGAACCTAAATTACACTTTCCACTAAAAGAATATCTTTTCATATATGTTTCTTTCTTTTGTTCTTTTAAACATGTAACATTTAAATATTCGGTTCAAAGAGTTGTTCATGTATAAAGGTACTGCCTAGATGCTTTGATTTGAAATATAAGGAAAGAATAAGTAGCCAATTTCACCTTTAGCGAATAAGTCGAAACAATATGATAACGATAGTGAAATTGTGGTGTCTCCCAATAACTTATCACCATCACATATTTTACCTTTAAGCAATCCAACAGTAAAGTAAGACCACATGTCACATGATTCCACTTTGTTTGGTCAGTAAATGTGATCCTCACATAGGAGAGAGAGAGAGTGAAAGAGAACATCTTCTCATCCATCTATTCTTGTACGAAAACATCTTTATTATTATAAAGTTTTCAACGTATATAAACCTTTTACATATTTTTGTTTGTTGTTAATTAATACTTGATAGTGCCGACATTTTTTTAAACGAACCTGTTTATATGGCATGTGACGGAGTTTGAACAGGTTTCGTGTCATAAACATACGTTTAAAAATAATTATAATAATATCTAAACATGTCTTAACACCTTTAAACCTGATTATATCTATTCATATTTTTAACTTTTTTAAAACAAATATACATACATATTTATACTACTAAACCTATGTTTCTTCCTTTAGTCGGTGACTCCGAGACGCCTATGATTTTGTTTTTATTAAAAAAAGGTCGTGTATTGTTAGTTAAGACTTTTATAAATTTTTAAATAAATGTTAAGGGTTGTTCTTAAAGAATATTATTATTAGACTATGTGTTGTAGTGAGTTGAAGAACACCGTTCCTTAACTCACCTTTTTTATCACAAAACCATGTCCACCGATTTAAGAAACGCCAAACCCGTCTTAAACCTTTTTTGAGTGCTAGTGAAGTAATGAGCAAAGAGGCTCAAGGTGGTGGGACCACAATCAAATCCACCCAATGATAATAAACTTTTTTATCCAACTAATATATTAATAAAATCAAAATTATTATAAAGTTGGTTAGGCTACCCTCCACTACACATGATTTATAAGTTGATTAGTTAATTCCTTAGCGTTTAGTGACAGCGACGTGACAACATTTTTGGTTAACTAATTATGCTCCACAATACATAGTCTTATGAATTATAATTTCGGTGGTCATTATCTTATCTTGTTACTTGTTAGATATATTAATGATTCGGGTCGGGTCATGCCATTAAATTGGTGGTATTAATCGTGTTATAGATGTCGTGTATCACGTTTATAAACAAGATCATGTTTTAAAGAAAATAACACAATTTGTTGATCATGTTGTGTTCTTGTTTAACATACATTTTAATTATGTCATGTCGTATCTGATTGTCTGACACGTTTGACACATTTTTGGATGGTTTGATAGCCTAAGTTCAAAAATTTAAGTTTAGATTGCATAAACCCACAATTCTAGTTTTTTTTCCGTATATGCCTGTGAAGATACTAGTTTTCTATAACAAATATTGTAAACTGTGATCTTTTTAGTTGTTTTAATTATAGTTTAGTTTTTTATAAACTTTTATACACTTTACCATATTAGTGTTTTTTTTTTCGGAATTAGTTCTTTTATACACTATATACACTTTACCATATGCTATAAAATTTGATTTTTATAAGAATATTTAAAGCAAAAATCTAAACAGATGCTTTTGTACATATACGGGCAATGGTCAAAACTCAAAAAGCGACAGATTTTCTTATTGCAATGTCGCTCGCAAACTTCCAAATTTCTTTAAAAAAAATCTCACCAATATCAATATTGAATAGTGGGTAATAATTATCCAAATGTACTTAAAGCTTAAGTTTAAACATATACTTTATGAGTGGAAAATAAAGTATTAACTTAAATCAATTAGGCTATGTGTAGTGGAGAGGCTACAAATGGGGACGAATTGTGACACGTGACATTTAGTCAGCATGGGATGAGAATTTGTTTTTGGGGTGTAATGGTGTATGGGCTACAAATTGGGCTCATAGTATCTTTTTTTATTATTTACTTTTTATAGTTAAACTAATCAAATAAAAACCAATTTCTTCAAATAATTAAATAAAAAGGATTAAAATTAAAAAGAAATACAAAAAAATACATAACTAAAAATATAAAAAAACATATAGCTCGGTTGGCGTACATATTTAGGTTCGGGTCGGGAAATTGAAACGGATAGCTCGGTTGATTTAGGTTCATCGGGTTCCATTGTAAGTTCACGTTCGGTTGGTTTTGCGAATCATGGTGTTGACCGAAAGGAGGGAATGGATGGTTCGGTTGGTTCGGGTTGTTTCTAGGATTCATTTTGCATATACATATATACACACACACAACATATATACATATACATATATACATATATACAATAGTAATATAATAATATATAATATAATAATAATAATCTTCATCTCTTCCAGGCGACAATCTAACCCCGCCCCCGCCCCAATTCACCCACATATCGCCCCGGGGGGCGGTGTTCTCGCCCCTTCGCGCCCACAATTCACCCGAGCCCACGCCCACTACACATGGCCTTAATAGCTAATTAGCTTTAGCTCAATTTTGTATATTAAAAGGAAAGTGAAGGCTTACGATAAATTTATAAGGTCTCAAATTCGAATTTAGTTTCAACTGAGTTTTATCGTAACGGGTATTTGGGTGGGTTTTTCCCCGAGACAGAAAATTGTTGGCTTGGTCACTTGTGCTACCCATGGGTGCTGCAATTGGGGTTGTATGGGGCCGCCTTTTATTATTGGGGCTACTCCCATAACCAAACTTTATCAGTTGGTCGTTCAATAAAATATTATTATTTAGATATTTTTTTTTTAACATTTGAGTACAAATTACTTGCTTCATACATGACTGTAAAATTTCCGTCTATGCATCGATTAATGCCCGACTAGTCGCTGGTCGGTATCACATCGACTAATCGTTGATCAATCGTTATTTGATCAAAATTCGTGCATATATGTATATTTGAAAAATTACATATAAATTTCAATCCGATTAATCGAGACTGATTGTTAGTCTCTACCCTATCAGCCGACTAGCGTAGTCGCCTAACGATTTTTACAACGTTGATTTTATATATCGACATCTGGCTTTTTATATTTTCCAGTGTGCTTTATTTTTTTTATAAATTAATTAATTATTTTTCATATTTGTTACATGTCACTTAATTTTGAATTTGACACTTCGGTTTACAATGCATGTTGTAGCTATAACTTCCTTTGAAATTAATCAATTGTCATCACATGGTATATTTGAATACAATCACATGCTCATCGCATACAATCAATTGTGATAACTTGTTAACACACTTGTGATATAGCGTATCTAAATATGCTTTAATTATTTCAAATTCATATTATATGTTTTGATTCGACTTTTATACTCCACATTAACCACCAATGAGGGTGCTCATAATGTTACACTATAAGTAAATCTCACATTGTTTCAGTCTATTTTGTCTACAAGAGAAACACTGATTTATAAGAAATATCTATACTCAAAAATCACATTGAATAAATCCCACATTTTGATTAAAATGTATTTGTATATGAGTAAAATGAATATGTTGTAATTGTTTATATACCTCATAAAAGTATGAGAACTGAAAAATAGGAATGCGATCGGTACCAAATATCTTATCGAATGTATTGGTTTGGTTTGTTACGGTGCGGTATATTAGTACTGTACCCGTATTAGATTTTCTTTTCATAATCTCCATTGATCGTATAAACTTTATTCGTAACCAAAGGTAACAATGAAACCAAAAATCATATCACATGTTCTGGAGGCGTCAAAAGGGGTGGCACCATCCACCTCAGGCCTTTAACCAGTTGTAACCCCACAACACCATGCCGGCACCAAACCAGTTGTCATTCTCTCGCCATTGTCGCCACCCCAACGACCAAAAGAGGCAAATCTATACTCGCCTGAACCATACTCGTTCACCGGAAAAATGATTTCCTGGTTTCGACAAGTATAGATCTGTTTCTTTTGGTAGTTGTGGTGGCTACCATGGTGGTGGTGCAATCTGTCACATAAACACAACACGTATATGCCACGTAATTAAGTTTTTGACACGCAAGCTTGTAACATAATAAAAAAACTAACGACGTTAAAATTTTGTTAAATAAATGATAAAAGATAAGACTGTCACCAACCGTTTTATTAATTAAGACCGAAATAAAAAGGGTAATAATTAAGATTATTTAAAACCTATATAGCAAAAAAAAAGGAATTTTTACATATTTCCCCTTGTTAAATACCCTTTAATTACATATATCCTCAACCCCAAAAATCAATTACATATTTTCACTTTTTATATGTGTTAGGAAGAAAAAATATGTAATTATTTTTTTAGTTAGGGAAATATGCAATGTATGATTCATACACAATACTGGGTTGAGGTGAATGGTGAGAAGTAGTCCCACTATAATAATGTTTTAATCCGTTATTTACCTGCAAACATGTCGCACTTGACATAAACAAATTACAATCCAGTGGACCCCCACTGGCAGATTAATTTACGTAATCATTTAAATCACATAATCCAAGACACACACTTTCTTTTTCTCTCACACTCAACATTCTCCTTTTTTCTCTCTCTAAAACTCCCACTTCTCCATACTTCATTTCCCAATTATTAATTCCAATAATAATAATAATAATAATAAAAAGCCCGTTAGACCCGTTACTTAAACCCTTTAAACTCCACAAAACACCCATCTATAAACTGTTTCTGTTTCTTTCAAGAGGTTATGAAACTACTTCAACAACACCACAAAAATAATAATATTATTATTAACAATAATATTATTGTTCAATGGGGGTAGCTAAAGCTAAAGATAAATCTTGGATATATACTGGAAGAGTGTTGGTGTTGGCTAATAATAATAAACAAGCTGCTGCTACTGCTGAGGTTCATCATTGTTTGTTATGGACACCGACGGACAGTGGACAGAGGCGGCGGATCTCATGGACGGTGGTGACTGGGGTGATGTTGTTTGTGATGGGTTTGATGTCTTTCTTAACTGGGCATGTGGCTTCTGATCTTGAATGGTGTTCACATAAAGTTGTTGCTAAACGAAGACTCTTGAAGAACAAAAAACAAGTATATCTTATATATATTTTCTCTTTCTATTTATCTCTCATACATACATACATGATTCATTCATCAACACTTGTCATGATATGTGTGAGAGATCTAGCTACCTTTATCTTGTAACTTTTTTCATGATGTTTGGTGGTGGCTTTTTTTTAATGATATAATTTTACCTGAAAAATCGGTCTAGGCGGTTGAGTACTAATGGTGCCGAGACGAGTTTCTTCAACTCGGCAGACATTAACTGGTCAGACTTGGATTTTCGCTGTTTTTCATGTATTTTTATCGATTTTCGTTGTTTTTCACGAAGATACATTAAAAGACGAGAAGTAAATTATTACTATGTTTATAATATTAAAGAATGAGTATCAAAATTTTAAATATTTTAGTATTTTTTTGATATTAATGTATTTTGTTATAATTTCCAGAAAATTAATTTCTTTGGAATTTACCATGTCCATGTCTGGGTACTACCCGCCAGTGTTGTACGCACTAGTCGAGCAGTGGGGGTAGGGACTAGCGATTAATCATGATTAATCATATTCGAATTTATATGTTAATTTTCAAATATACATATATGTACCAAATTTTATATATATATATGTTTTTCAATTTTGACCGATTTTGCCCAAACTGCGATTAATCGACGACTAGTCGGTGATTAATCGACGCCTATGTGCATTTTTACAACCACGCAGTCCCCGGCTAGGCGAGTATTCACAACTCCCTAGTCGACTGACTTGGCAGCGCCTAGCGACTTCTGCAACCATGATTTTAGCAATGTTTATGAGCATCTATTTTCTTGAGATTTTGTATTTAGATATGTAATCTATTGAAAATGTGATATCTTTGAACCTGGGTTATTTTTCATATTGGAAGATATTAACGAACACGTTCGGTTTGTTGTTTAAACACAGGACCGGTTAAATGATGTACAAGTTGACATATGGGAATCCAATTTCTCAAAATCATACTATGGATGCAGTGAGAGAAGCCCTTACTATGCAAGTCAGTCTTTTTAAATTATAATAATTACAATATTTGTCTCTAATTTGACACTATTAATTACTCACTTTTTTGAAGTGCATATGTTGCTAAGGAATTTATGTTGAAAAGCATTCATAAGTTGTTAGTTTTGTCTTTGTGGTATTAATTACATAACTTTTTACTATTATGACATGTGCAGCTCATAATCATCAACTGGTTTCAAATGGTTATCTGCTAATTGCTGCGAGTGGTGGATTGAACCAGCAAAGAACAGGGGTAAATATTTCTACTCTTGAATCAAACGGGTCAAATGACTCGAACGGGCTCAATGGATCAAACGGGCTGAAAGTTACTTAAAGTGTATTTAAAACACAAACACCCTTGTAAATCACTTTATTTAAAGATTTGAAGAATTATTATTATTAAACGAATAAGAGAGGGACAAAAGGGTTTTTGGGTCAACACAGTTCGACCCGGTTTATAATAAAAATGACCCGTTTTGATCTGTAGCGTGTTACACATACATTCACCTCTAGCATTCTTTTTTTTTAAATAAATTTCTTTCTTGCAGATTACTGATGCTGTAGTCGTTGCACGGATTCTAAATGCTACATTAGTGATTCCCGAGTTGGATCATCACTCGTACTGGAAGGATGATAGGTGAGTGAACAAAAATATTATTTTGTTAACTTATGCTGCATTTTTGAAAAAAAAAAGGTTTAGAACTTACCTTAACTTTTATAAATTTGCAGTGATTTTGCCAACATATTTGATGTCGACTGGTTCATATCTTATCTCGCAAAGGAGGTGCCCGTTGTCAAAAGAGTCCCCGAAAAAGTCATGAGATCACTCGAAAAACCACCGTACACAATGCGGGTCCCACGGAAATCCGAACCTCAATTTTACCTTGATGAAGTACTGCCAATACTCGTGAAGAGACGTGTAAGATATTACCTAAATTCAAGTTAATTTACATCTTATAGGTGGAAAAGTGGATAACGGGCCGAGTTGACCCGAAACACTTTATGGTCCATATTATTTTATTTTTACTTTGTGATGTGTATTTTCAATGCAGGCTGTTCAGTTAACAAAGTTTGATTATAGGCTTGCTAATGATCTTGATGAAGAGCTACAACGAATGCGTTGTAGGGTCAATTATCACGCTTTACGGTTTACTAAACCGATACAAAACCTTGGTCAAAAAATCGTCGTGAAAATGAGAAAAATGGCCCCTCGCTTCATTGCAGTACACTTAAGGTTGTTACTATACTGGGTAATTTTTTTGTGGGTCTAAACGGGCCGGGTCGAGTAGCCCTACCAACTTCTATGTGTCCACCTTTTTTGTGTTAAATGATCATTTAATGTGGTAACATGGTCATAAAAACCATCACATTTAGTTTGGTTCAATACCTCGACTGAGGAACTTAAAAACGCTTGAATAACCGTTGGTTGACTTTTAACCCGTTTGACCTGCTTGGCCCGTTTCATTTGATTACAGGTTTGAGCCCGATATGCTTGCGTTTTCGGGCTGTTACTATGGTGGTGGTGATAAAGAAAGAAACGACCTCGGTGAAATCAGGAAAATATGGACGACATTACCCGTGAGTTTGTTATAAACATTTTTATATAAAAAGAAAGTTATCTTTTGTGCGCGACATTTTAGAATAATAAGCTTTCTTGATTAGGAAACAAGTCCTGATGGAGAGCGGAAGCGAGGAAAATGTCCTTTGACACCTCATGAAGTCGGTTTAATGCTTCAGGCGCTTGGTTTTGAATATAGCACGTATCTTTATGTTGCGTCGGGTGAAATATATGGCGGTGATGAAACTTTAAAGCCTCTTAGGGATTTGTTTCCAAATTTATACACCAAAGAGATGCTTGCAAATGAAGAACTTGAACCTTTTGTTCCATATTTATCTCGGCTTGCGGCCATTGACTACATTGTCTGTGATGAAAGTGATGTTTTTGTCACCAATAATAACGGAAACATGGCGAAAATTCTTGCGGGCGAAGGTACGAAAGTAGATAATCTTGTTATTTTTCTATTAAAGTTTGAATCTTAATGATTGTGGTGAGAAAACGGTAGGGGCGATGAAAAGTGATTTTTATATAGTGTCGGCTTAAATGAATTTATTTGTACGTTGGCCATTTATTGCATAAATTAAAGAACTAGTGTTCGTCTGCTTGTGTGAAATGACTAAAATACCCTTACGCAGTTTTACTTTTGAATACTGATTTGGTTGGTATTTAAGAGCCATCTAACTCTTTTTTGTTGCATTCAAAAGGAGGTATATGGGGCACAAAAGAACCATTCGGCCGAATGCGAAAAAGCTTAACGCTTTGTTTCTTAAACGCGATAAAATGTCTTGGGAATCGTTTGCTAAGAAGGTGAAAGCGGCCCAACAAGGATTTTTAGGCGAACCAAACGAGCTGAAAACAAGCCGTGGCGAATTCCACGAATACCCTTCGACTTGTATTTGCAAAAGGCCCTTCAAGTTTCCTGACGTTGACAAAAACTACCTCAAAAACCAAACTTTATCAAGATCGTCCGAAGCAGAATCCGAATACGGGCGTAATGAAGAAGATCAAGGTGTGCATAATGTGCAAAATTTAGAAATTGCAAGTTCAAGGAAGATATCATCATCATTAGAAGAATAGGATGATGTTGACTTTTGGTTTGACTAATGGTAGCAAGAATTCTTATGGTGATTTTAGGTCTGAGTTTTGCTTGATTTATATCTTGAGCTAAAGTTAGCTCATTGTTGTATTTTATATTTTTCAAAATGTCCATTTTGCCCTTGTGTCATTAGGGTGTGAAAGCTGAAAACAATTGTGTATAAGAAAGTTGACTTTTTGATGGACTTCAAAGTAAGTATAAGATCAGTTGGATAACTTTATGCTTAATCTATATAATATTTAACCATTAAATGATTCAAATCTTGCATCTACATAACACATCCACTCACAGGCACACCATAACAATGTCAACACCATACATATCCCACATCTCACATGCATACACACATACATATTAACTCTTCACACCTACTACACACCCCGCATGGATACATATGTATACACACACAACATTAATGTTATCTAGACCTACACACATCACATGACCCACCGCTGACTAGTAAGATTAGAGATGCACAAAATACCCGGTTATGGCCCCGACCCGCGATTACAACCTGACCCGAAAAATACCCGACCTTTTCGGGTTCTCAAAAATACCGGTTTGTGCACCTCTACATAGGATCACGCAACTTGTCACAGAAATGTTCCTATTCAAGACATGTTAAAATCGTAACACATCCAAGCTCGCTCATTTACAAACCGAGTCAATTTCAAGCTAGCTTCAAGGCACAAGTTATCGAAACAACCATGTGAACAACTAACAAAAGCTCACAGAACCACATAAATCAAACCCTGTAATAACTCGATACGAATGGTTATCATCATCTTAAGAACGACAACATAAGCATGATACTGTCTGTAAACCACAGAAACAACGATATACAGAGCAATCTGGTTAGGAAAATATATGAACATCTTCTGCAAGCTAACGACATGCTTTAAAGCTTATTAATATTGTAACCGGAATCATTCCTAGTTCTAAAATCTCTGCTTAATTTACACACAACACTATTGGAGTTGGACCCCTTCCCGCCTGATTGTCTCAGCTACTCGCTGTTAAAAACCCATGTGTATCATTACAAAAATAATATTTTATATATGAAAAAAAGAAAACATTTTTTTGGCTTAATTTAAATGGTGTAAAATGTGTTTTACCTTTTGATGTAACCTTTTGGCTTCTTGGACTTGGATGTGAAACAGTCAATTGACTTTGCAGCCCTTCTAATAACTACAAGAAACAAAGCTCAAAACACTCGGTTTAGAAAAGAAACAAAACTTCAAACACATAAGCAAAAAAAAACATTTTACCCTTGATGTCGGCTGGATTCTACGAACCGATCTGCGCGGTTCTGTTTCTGAAGTTGGCTTATCTTCTACTTTAGGTCCCTTCAATGTTGCGGTTTCCTTTGCGTCCTCGGTATTAGAAGAGTCAGCATCCATCATGTTTGGTTCACCCGACAAATTTTCATCTTCATGTGAAGCTGGTTTAGCAGGTTTTGACTTGTCCTTTTGAGTCAACGATTTGATCAAGGGTACGGGCGGCTTTCTAGTCTTGGTAACTTTGGATTTGACTTCAGCAACTTGCTTTTCTTTGGCATCGATTTTAGGATTACCTTTTGGTTTATTATTATTAATACTATGGGTTTTATCATCAACACGATGCGTGCTCACATCCATGAACTTCTGTGTCTTCCCGGGTTGAGGAACACCAAAAACAACCCTCGATTGTTTCTTCTGCAAACTGCTTTTGTTTGTTTTAAAAGTGTCCTTTTCGATTCTTTCCATTTTGCCGATATCAATTGATATTCCTTGGGAAGATATAGGAATAATCCTTGATTCTTTACCTTCTACAACAGGGTTACCACCAATCTTATGTCGCTTCCCATGTGGCGTATCACCCTGTAACCATATATTTCATTAGAAAAAATTAATAATAATATTAATAATAAGAGAGATTGGATTTTAATAATCACAACTAAAGGCTATTGGCCAATAATAATCCCAACTGAGTTTATCGCCACTTGTGGTCCCAAATTTCAAAAAGATTGGCTCAACTTAACAGCGTTAACATTATACCGAATTTAAAATTTATTTTTTAGGGCTTTTGATCGGGAGGAGGATACAAGTCGATTGATGTAAAACTTAGCTCGAAACGATACTCCAAACGGCTTGATTAGTGCTTCAAATCGGGTGTTTGAACTTCCAGTTAACAAAAATCAAGTAGTTTGAAGCATCGTTTCAAGCTAAGCTTTACATCAATTGACTCGTATCATCCTTTCGATAAAAAGCCCTAAAAAACAGTTTGGAATTCGGAAAATGTTAAGGCTGTTAAGTTTTTTTAACAGTGGACCACTAAGAGCCATTTTTTAAAAATTTAGACCACCAATGATAAACTCACTTGGGATTATTAAAATCCAATACCCCTTAAAATAATATTAATAATAATAATAATAATACACAGATTGTCTTACCTCTGAAGAGTAGGACCCCTTCAGACTAGACCACTTGCCATCTTTCCATACAAGAGTCGGCCTTACAAGCCATGACCGAACAACAGATGTCTCTCCTTGCTCTGTTAACCAGGTGGGGCCCAAGATTTCAGCATATTGTATTAAAAAATTCTAGACTGTTTTATATAACCATACATACCAGGAAATTGAACGGTTAGAGAAGTTAAGTCAGTCTTATTTGCCTCCACGATAACTGCTTCGCACCAGCTACAAAAAATGTCATCCCATTTAGCAAAAAGATACAACTTTTTATTAAGAGCTACATTTTAGTTTAAAAAATAGTTGCAAATGGATATAATGCTTACCAATCTTGGACCCGCACGTCAACTCGGTCCCCACTGCACCAAGCATAATCTGTGAGGGTGGTTCTGCCCCTCTTTTTAGTGCCTTCAGACTGTATGGTAGTTATAGGATGAGCAATGCGTATCCTAGGTGACTCGGTTCCTTCAACTTCAAGTGGGACCCACTCCTGTAATTTCCCTGACCCTAAAAGGTTTTGTAGGAAGATGATTAAATAAATACAAAATATGCCAACTATACACATTATACTGAACATTCATAAAAGATTGTGTTTGTAAGGTCTTACCATCGTCTGATTGGAGTTCAGTGTAGCAAACAAACGCTTTTCCATCTTTCAGAGTCGATACATTTGCTGTAAACCAGGCGTTTTTCTTCTTGTCGGTATCTTTCCGCACCTAGCAAAAAAAAAATAAAATAAGAAAATAAGCATGGTGCTTTAAAATAAACTGCCAAACATCACAAATGTAATATTGTAAAGTAAACATCTGAAAATTTATAATCCAACTCCTTTACCTCAACTAGGCAACCTTCTTTAATGATATTATCTTTCAACGTGGCTGGGGTATTTTGAGGCATGCTCTGGTCAACATCCAAATTTTCTTTATCCTTAATAGCAGTTTCAACATTCTGTTTATCAGAACGACCCTGCTGACTGGACTGAGGAGACTTCCAGTAACCCTCGGGACCAGCCTTAACCAATTCTTCTAAAGACAAAGGATTACCAAGTGTAACAATTTTCCCAGCTTGTGATACCGCTTCTGCTGCCAGCTCAGCAGCTTTTACAATAGCATCTAGATTTTCAGCGTGTTTTGAAGCAGCAGAGGCAGCTTCGATTCTCCTACGAGCAGCTTCTTTAGCAGCAGAAATGATTGAAGTAGTGCCGCTTTGATCATAAGTTTCAGTTCGGTTTGATAAAAGTACTTCATCAGCCATTAATCTTGCTTGTTCTGCAACGTTTGATGCAATTTTAGCAGCAGCGGCAGCCACTTTAGCAACAGAAGAAGCAGCTGCTATTGAGACAGCTGAAGACGCTAGCTTTGCTTCATCATCTGAAACCAGACCAGAACTCTTTTGACTTTCGAGTTGACTCCATACATTTTGGCAATGCTTGACAGCATCCGCAGCATGCGCTGCTGCATCTGCTGCCAAAACCTTCGACTCCTCAATTTTGCTAAAAGTGTTATCTTTTTTTACAATCTTCTCTATATTTTGGTCAACATGGACCACATGGCTAGGTTGACCATGGGTAGATGCATAAGATATAGTTGGAACAAAATTAGGAAAGATGGGAACAGGTGTTGATAAGGCAGCTGATGTTGCAACATGACTACCGACAACCTTCTTCCTCTTTCGGCTTTTTGGGTCACTTGAAGTTTGACCAGATGATACCACTGGAGAAGCGGTTGGATGAACATTAGGGCCCACGGGAATCATAGGTATACTTGGAACACCTGATTCTTTAACCGTGGTTAGTTTTACAGACTCGGTAATGGGCAATGAAGAGAAACAAGCATTGAAAGAAGCAGCTGGTGAAGACGCAACCCATTGGCCAGAAAACGGGCCCGGAGATAGCCACATAGGGTTGTGTCCAGGAAAATTCTGCACCCCCGGAGTTTGATACGGGCCAAAAATCTCACTTTTAGGCATAGCATTCGACTGTGATGCACCGCCAGGGGTAGGAATATTCCAAAGAGGAGACGAAATTGGAATAATGGGATTAACAATCGGTGAAGAAACGCCAGAGAGAACTTTGCTTTGAGCAGAACCTACTTTAACTCCTGGGTTAGGAGTACTTGGGCCAGGGTTATTGGGCTGGGCCTTGTGACCACGAACCCTTTCTACATAAGCATGCCAAGTAGCCTCCCAGGCTCTCCTTTCAACATCTGCAAAAACCATGTGACACAACTAATATGAGATATCTGGTATTTTCCACAAATACTAAAGAAAACAGAAACTGTAACATAGATTGACCAGATTGACCAAATGCAGCAATCATATGAGGCTCTTCAGGTGGTACTCCAGATCTGAAATATTCAGTCACGCATATAAAAAACTAAACAGCACGCGTGCATATGCAAAAATAAAATTATGCATATGTATGTAAAGTGTAAGTACTTACAATACTGATCCGTATACTAAAATTTGTGCTCGCAGTTGCACTTGCTGAGAGTCGGTAAACGAGTGATGGAATACAGAGGTTGAGTTATTCAGACTCGGTAGATTTGAAGTAGACATAGGAGCCATGTCACCTGGCCTTGGATTGCTGACTAGACTAACTTGTGCAGTTACAGGGGGTGTTAGCAATGGAGCCGATTTTTCTACTTTACGTGAACGTCTAGGCATTTTCTCCTTCAAGTTGTTAGTTTGCTTGGTGGTTTCTGTCCCGACTGGTTTTCTTCTCGGTTTACGTGCAGAGGCTCCCTTGGCTCCTGCCTCAGTGGCGGTGACATTAGGTATTTGACTAACTGGAGAATCTTCATGCAATTTAATAGGATCTAACTGGTTACCATGAGAGCTAACAGATGACACCGTATTCTAAGCAAAAGTCAATGAAAAAAGCATTGTTAGATTATAATGCAATGAGAAACAAAGCACAAAAGTAAAAAAAAAAATTATTATTACCATTGGCGAATTAAGGTTTTGACTTGAACTTGCATTGACCTTGAAAGTAAAGTTTTTTTCTTCGTTTGTACCACTACTTGAAATTGTGGCATTATCACGCACGGAACCCTTGGTGAGATCATCTTTTGAACTTTGAGAAAGTTCAATGCTTTTTGTGTCTGAAAAAGAACAGGTTTGAGGTTTATCCAAAGAAGAAGGATTAGTGTCGAGTCCAGATGACCCATCTACATCAACAGAAGCCTGCTGCTGATCTGGCATATTAACTGCAAAAGTCAGATAACTAATCAGGATAGTATTCACAAAAGAAAATGTATCTAGACATCTTTGATCTGACAGAAATCCAATAACCTTGTAAATTAGATGTAGTAATAACCTATACTGTTTTTATCGTTCACAACTTCTATTACAAAAACGTTACAGTACACTACCATTTAATATTCTTAGTTATCGGCGATTTTTTTACAAATATATAGCCTTTTGCATTCTTTTATATAATTCCACCATCCTACCACCTATAATCTAATCAAACTTATGTTTGAAAATAGCCTTCATCTCCATTAGAAAAAACTGATCTTATAGCAAATTTATGCAAAATTCCCCTTTCACTAATATATATATATAAATGCATTTCTTTACTGAATATACAGATTTTATTATATCTAACCAAAAAAAACAAAGATCACCTGATAGATTTAGATGTTCCATCCCATCTTCTCCTGTCTTTGACTCCTTAGGATCCAGAAGCCTTGCTGAGTCAGCATCTGCTGTTTGTTCACTTCGACCCGCATTAAAGTGTACCCCCTTTTCAGCACCATCAGAAATTATGACTTGTTCAACTACAGGGGCCTGTTTCTGAGAAGTTTCCTCACTGTTTGATCCCACTTCTACTTTTTCTTTATTATCGCTCGACAATAAACTGACCCCAAGTATAGGAGATCTTGGTTGGTCTTCTGTAACGACATCAGATGTAGCAACAGTTCCAGAAGGTAGCTGTACACCATCGGTTGTGTCAGAAGATGATACCTTACTCAATTCCGCAGCCACAACTGATTAGCAAAATTAAACAATAATTAGTTCAAATAACATCACTATTATCTACATTTATAAATATAATCATAAGTTAATATACCAGCATCTTTTAGAACATCCATATTAGATTCAGCATTCTTTGAGCTATCAGCAGCTCCATCGTCCGTAATTCCAGCTGTATCATCCTTATCTAAGATAACCTCAGCCGGAGTTTCAGCTGAAGAACACATTCTTAGTAATGTTTTACGAGAAATATTAATCTCAAATTGGTGAAAATGTGAAGAAACCATGTTAGTACCTGAAGTAACACGCTGGGCATCACATCCAACACCATTTTCTGTTTCCTCATTAACAGAAACAAGTGTTTCATCAGCTATAGTGCCATCGTTGACTGACTTATCGATACTATTCTCTTTGCTCTCAATAGTATTATCAGGGTCGGTATTATACTCGTTTTTTGACACGTCGCTAGCATTTTCAACATTCTGTGAGGAGCCTGTGTTTCCATGTTCTACCTTAGAGATAGAAGAATCTTCTTGTAACTTACTAGCTAAAGATTCAGTTGCGATTTTACTGGCTTCCTGATTTACATCATCACCTATCTTATCAAGTGTGTCCTCACCAATGGAAGTATTACATTTGTCACCTAAAACTACTGATTCTAATGTCCCCTTGGGATCCATTACATTAGTTAAGCTACTGTGCCTATTACTTTCTTCTAAAACTTTCTCTTCCTGTCCAACTGATTTTAGAAGCATTTCAACCGACTCTGAAGATGTTGCTTCAGACCATACATTTTTCCGCGTTGATTTCACAGCGGTTGAATATTCCTCAATCCAGTGATTATCTTCCTGACTTGTGATTTCAAGAAAAGCCTCGTTGTCAACAAGATTATCGAACCTCAAGTGACCCTGCAAGCTATCGTCAAATTCGAATTTGGGAAGAGAATATGAAGGCGATACAGGAGAAACTTTGGAGCTCTCTTCCTCAACTATGTAAAGATTTTGGTCTTGAGCATCGTTGTCATCAATATCCATTGAGTATCTCTAGAGTTTAAATAAAGTAGTAAGAAAGATATATTTATGTACAAATACAGATCATGTATATACATTTAATATAATGAGATATTGAGATCTAGCAAGTATCATCCTAACTACACATATGTTCAAACTAAAACTTCTAAAACTGATCCACGCCTCATATTCAAGAGAGAGAATAGCAAAGACCTAGCAAGATTGTAAAGTATCTACATACAAATTTCCTGAATTCAAGCATTTATAACATCAAAATCAAAGAAAACGATGAAGCCATAAAAAAATTCTTCTTTAACCGTGTTATCATTTTTGTTACTAGATACTACATTAAAATTACTACACGTTACTCAAATTTATCTGGTTAATCATGCTTCCTGTGTCAAAGATCTAATTAATAAAGTAGTCACTTGCATTGGCTACATGCACTCAAAGAATCCAAATTCAACCTCAGCCCTCATGCTAACATATGTTTCTACTTTTTCTCATCTTAAAATGTATACTACTCGCTTTCTAATACTACAATCGAATGCAAGACAGTCTTTCCATGTGAGGAAGCTTTCAACAGAGAGAAAGAAATCACAAGAGAGCTTAATTTGCAGTTAAATTTCCTTGTTCCAATTTGGGGAAAATAGAATACTGCTTAAAAGTTGACACACATAAGAAAATTACACACAACTGCAGAGTAGAAGCTTTAGCTCAAGTTCAAAAAACATTTCAAGCACAAAGCAGGAATACAATCACGAGCTAAAAGCAACTAACAACTAAATCAATTAACCAAAACCAAATTTAACAGACACACAACAGTCAATAAAATTTAACCTGAGTTTCATACTTATCATACTCAAAACCCAAAAACAACCCAAACCCACCTCCCAGAGACCCAGACTCATCAACTTCACACACGACACACAAATATCAAATCTTTATAACAACCCACTTCCTCAAATTCACCCACAGTAAAATACCACCGCCACCACCAACACCAATAAACAAAACATAACAATTATTATTAGTTTATTACCAGAAGAATTATCTTCAAGAAACATTTCAAAACCCTAACATGCAATTTTATTTTCATTTCAAATAATTCAATCCCAGTAAAACTCAACTAACCAAAATCAAATTTAACCTAATTTTCATACTTATCATACTTAAAACCCAAAAACAACCAAAACCCACCTCCCAAACTCATCAACTTCACACACAAACACTAAAGATCAAATCTTTACAACAACCCACTTGCTCAAATTCACCCACAGTAAAATTGCATCAACATCAATAAAAAAACATAATTATTAGTTTATTACCAAATCTATTTAATATATATAGAAAAAAAAACATTTCAAACCCTAACATGCAATTCAATTTTCATTTCAACTAATTCAATTCCATAAAAACCCAACTAACCAAAATCAAATTGAACAGGCACCTAACAGTCAATACAATTTAACCTAATTTTCATACTTATCATACTCGAAACCCAAAATCAACTCAAACCCACCTCCCAAACTCATCAACTTCACATAAAAACACTAAAAATCAAATCTTTACAACAACGCACTTGCTCAAACTCACCCACAGTAAAATTGAACCAACACCAGTAACCAAAGCATAACAATTAGTAAACAATTACCAGAACAATTAACTGTAGAAGAAATTGAAATCGTATCACTACCTCCCTCCATTCGGCGATTGAATCCGACCGTCCGATTAATGTTTCCCCCAATTCCGATTCTAGGGCTCGAATAATTTGCAAAATTGGTCGAATTGAAGACGCGAAAGAAGGGGTAATTGGTGGGTTTGAAGGCTGAATTGGAAGGTGGTGTGATTGGATTGGATGATAAAGATTATTGGGAGTTTGAATTGGGTGTCAATTTGTTTCGATGAAGTGATTTGAGTGAAATGAAACCTAGAGAAAGGATGGTGAGTAGTATAGTACGTAATGTTTTTATTTGTTGGTGGTATGAGGGTAGTTTGGTCATTTGGTGGGTACACGTGGAGGGGTGTGATTTGTTCACATGTCAAACAATGGTTTTCTTTTTGTCATATTAATGTTTGGATAATTATTATTTTTCTAAAAATAAAAGGGTTGAGAGTTAGGGTACATGTGATGTTTAGTTCTCTTCTATGTTATTTAATTTTAGTGGTATGAGGTGATGATGGAGAGTAAGCTACTAATTGGTGGTTACTGGTTGGATCATTTAATTGAACGGGTTTTACCTTATCATATTGTCGTGTCGTCGGATGTTGGTCTTAGGTAAGGGTTTTCCTTGGATAGGAAGACGAGTGTATCCTGATATGATAAATTTAGCCAGTAACCTATTTAGAGGATCCGTCGGTCATTCAAAAAAAACTATCATATGCTGGTCGCTCCAACTCCCAACTAACGAGTTAACCACGACCACTCTATAATTTAATTTGTTTTTATGTGTCACTCCCTGGATTAACCTAGTTAGTTTTGGGACAAAAAGTGTCATTTTGCTAAGTTATGAGTAAAACAAAAATTTTGTTTAACACCTCATACGTTGAGTTGCAGGTTTTCCAGTGAATATTTCTACCACCAATTGGCACCCTCAACTTTCATCTCCACTCCTTACCTGTCTCTTGTCTCTATAAGCCCCGAATAAAGCCACCGGCGCATGTTCACGTTTAACAAGCGAGGTTACTACACCTCTGACAATTTGCTGGAGATGATGAACAATTATGATGTCACTGGAAATGCTTGGGTCGTCAAAGGTGGCTTCTGATTTCACTGCTCGTCAAAGATGACGAACGATTATGGTGGTGATATGTTTCTGGTGACTAAAAAGCTACCAGTTGCAGGTTTTCCGGAAGCTACCAGAAGTGTAGTAAGCTCACCGAATAAACGTAAGCGGGTGGTGGTAGGGGTGTTCTTCGGGTTTTTTATTCGGATTCCGGGTTGTTCGGGTTTGAACTCAAAATAAATTGACCCAAGAACCGACCCAAATAAGTTCGGTTTGTCCGGGTCTCGGTTGAACGGTTCAGGTAAATTCGGGTCGGGTTTCGAGTTCAACAAATTAAAAAAATATATCCACCTTTAACAATATCATAAATTAAAAAACTATATTATAAGCCGTTATAAAACCAAAATATACAACCATGTTCAACAATAACATATATTATTTAGCAAAATATGAAATTTATCATACAAGCATGCATTACACGGGATGAAGGAGTGTTGTAGTTTGTGGATCAATACTTGTGTAGATTGAAGAACATGCTCAATACATATTGGTTTAAATACTATACTGTTTAAGTTTTTGAATTGAAAATACATTATCAACATGCTTTATGATAATTAATACATTGGGATGTGATGTGATAGATCCAATATTAATTAGAGTCTTGAGAACAACCAAACAAGAATACATAAGGTCAATCTGTTACTTCAATGCGAAACTACCGTATAAAAATTAGGGATACATGCATCGATGTACTATACTTCGGGTTATTTAGGTCAACCCGAATTTGGGTATTTCAACCCAGATACCGACCCAAATATTTTATCTTGGGTTAGGGTTAGGAGTTTAATCGGTTTAGGTGAATTCCGGTTGGGTTATCTGGGTCTCGGGTCGCTTCGGATCGGGTTCGTTATTTGGGTACGGTTAAAAAACACACCCCTAGGTGGTGGTAGCTTGGTTCAGGGTGTATGGAGATTGGATATGATTAGAAGAAATGGAGATGACGTTTGAGGGTGCCAACAGGTGGTAAGGTGGTAGAAATGTTCGCTGGAAACCTACAACTCGTCGGAAATGTTTCTTGGCTAGCGACATAAGAAGGCAGATGCGATGCTAAAACAAATTTTCCTTTTTACCCCCCTATAACACCTCGGCCTCCCTTACCACCAAAATTGTCCGCTCTGCCCACGAAGAACTCACGGATTTGTTTTTGGTTGCCCAAAATGCGTTGGTGATTGAAGAGGCAGGACATTTACTTATGAACCAAGAATCTCTCTTGTCCACGGCCGATGTGGGATAGCCTAAGAGTGGGACGATGTTGTGTTTGCCAAGGGTGTTACAAACAACCCCCCTTTGGACTCATCGTCCTCGATGAGGCATGTCCCATCATCCCGAACGGCACAAGAGTTGCTCTGATACCACCTGTAATACCCCGCTCCTCGCACGTAACACCCTTGGCAAACACAACATCGTTTTATAACGGTTGTATATTTTGGTTTTATAACGGCTTATAATATAGTTTTTTAATTTATGATATTGTTAAAGGTGGATATATTTTTTAATTTGTTGAACTCGAACTTATGCTCTGATACCAACTATGTAAGGCCCCGTTACCGGTAGCCCTACTTTCGTGTTGGATTTACTCATAAACGCAGTTCTAAATATCAGAGTTAATTAAAACATTCGCGGAATATAAAAGCTTTCATAGAACATTTCATAACAAAACACGTCTTGTCTTAAAACATCATTTTGTCTTTCAAAATTAACGAAACATTAAACTTAAACGTCTTGAGTCTTCCGATGCCAGCCTCTTATTCGGTGCCACGTGTCTCCTCAAGCGAGCTGTCTCATCCTACTCACCTGCGTGCATACTAAAAGTCAGCTACGTTGAGTGAGTTCTAGTTAATCACATAATCATACAATACCTTTTTACATTTCATACTTAACCTCTTAACTTTCTTTCATACACACATATTTGCATATACTTTCATTCTTACCTTCATACTTTCTTTACATACATAAGCATACGTTTTAAAGAGCCTTTCGCCCTATAACCTCACAGATATTATAAGGGTCTGGTCCCTAACATCACATATATTATAAGGGTATGGTCCCTAACATCACAGATATTATAAGGGTCTGGTCCCTAACATCACAGATATTATAAGGGTCTGGTCCCTCTTTCCTCGAATATTAGTAGGGTTCGGTTCCCTAGTTCTCGAATATTAGTAGGGTTCGATTCCCTCTTCGTTACCATACAACCATACATCATACCTCGAGTATTATTAGGGCTCGGTACCCTCTTCGTAACCATACAACCATCCTTTCATTCTTTTATTAACTTTATCACATTCATACACATAAGCATACATATCATACTTACCTTATACTTAGCGTTACAACCTGACAGTACGTGCAATATCCGAAGATCGTTCACGTACCGTCAAGCCATCATTCATACATATCACATTATTCACATAAGGCATACACTTATCTCTTAGGATAAGCGTATTAACAAACATATCGAGTATGCACACAGCCCCGAAAACATAACACATAAATGGGGCTAGAAACTCACCTGAACACGGTTACGTTCACCGTTAATCGTAATCCCTTTCCTCAGTTGTGCACGACTGACTGTATAACAAGTATACGTATCAATCAACTATCACTACTTATATCATCTTTCTAATCTTAATTACTACCCACAACGAACGGGGGTCCGGGGGCAGTCATCAGGCGAACTTAGCTTTAGGCGAAGTTAAACCTTAGGCGAACTTAGCTTTGCAGGCGAAGTTGTCATCAGGCGAACTTAGCTTTAGGCGAAGTTAAACCTTAGGCGAACTTAGCTTTGCAGGCGAAGTTGTCATCAGGCGAACTTAGCTTTAGGCGAAGTTAAACCTTAGGCGAACTTAGCTTTGCAGGCGAAGTTGTCATCAGGCGAACTTAGCTTTAGGCGAAGTTAAACCTTAGGCGAACTTAGCTTTAGGCGAAGTTAAACCTTAGGCGA
Organism: Bidens hawaiensis; assembly: GCF_021521415.1. Lineage (NCBI taxonomy): Eukaryota > Viridiplantae > Streptophyta > Magnoliopsida > Asterales > Asteraceae > Bidens > Bidens hawaiensis. The sequence goes on from NW_027495271.1 coordinate 154,652, forward strand.
ACTTAGCTTTAGGCGAAGTTGTCATCAGGCGAACTTAGCTTTGCAGGCGAAGTTCATCAGGCGAACTTAGCTTGCAGGCGAAGTTGTCGGCTGCAGCTACTGTTCGTCCTTAATCATCTTCGTTTCTTAACCAAATAACTCGATTTAGGTATCCACGGAATCGTCTGACCAGCGCCTACAAACCCCAACCATCAAATCGGCCTAACATCGATGTTTAAGGGGTGCGATTTAGGCATATAGGTTACGGGTTCTTTTAGGTTAACAATTAACCTATCAAATGCTAATCAATTCCAGTAATATTTGCTGTTTTAGGTTCGTTTATAACAAACTAACACAGATCTATGATTTCCCAAATCAAACCGAACCTATACGAACGATTTTTAACTATAAACGTACCTTGAACGAGTCGAACTACGAACCCGGTTAAGCCTTGATGTTGTTTTGGTCCGTCGCGACGTTCCAGCACCAACAAGCTCGGGTTTTCGCCTTCGGATCTTGGTTCGGGTTATAAGATGGTGTTGTGTGTGTTTTGGTGGTGTATGGAATATGTGAGAATGAGGATTAATTGGTGATTAATGGTATTTATATTTAGGGATCATGGGCTTAAGCCCATGGACTCTCCTTCTGTAACACCCCGACCGATGGCGGATTATACATCGGGGCGCCACGTATTGTTTCATTACTCGTGACACTATTTAGGTGTCAATATTTAATAAATACATTTTCATTGCGCACGCGCAGAACACAAATCGTAAAGTAACATAAATCATATCATAACTTAAAATATCCAAATAACATAATTTGTCTTGTTACATTTTAATCTAGGTCCAAAGAAAAAGAAAACATCCTACGTGTCCTTGAGATTCCCAAAAAGCAGCTACAGCAAACCTGAACATGTGTTAAAATAAAACGTCAACACTTGCGTGTCGGTGAGAAATCAAGTTTAATAGATATAAATAGATAATAACAAACACTGCGCGCAACATGTGCTTAACTGGGGTTTAACATAGGGTGTAATCAGATTGTGATCAAGCCTAAATAGATCATAGCTCATAGTTCAATCCGTGCTCCCAATCGAGCACAAAAACAAATAATCATACGTGCATGTGTAAACAAAACAAGAAAACCGTAAACGATAGGTCTCCCGTGTTCATCTAATGGATCCATGAAAACTTCGGAATAGGCCGAACAAAGCGGTTAATGATTCACACATACAAATAAACAGCCAAGTAAACGTCCATAACACATGGGGTTTTGCGCACATAAATTTCATAAACAAGTTTAAGACTCAAGTTATACGAACACATGAACATCCCAAAACGTTAAAAATAAAAGGGGATTAAGTACGAGATTACTCACTTGTAAACGGTGCGATGAAAGATAATGCAAGAACCAACTTTTAAACAAGCACAAGTTAACCTATAAATAAGAGTTTATTGGTTTAACGATTGGTTTTTATGTCTTGAATATATGCAGTAAGTATCGATTTGCTAGTTAAACAAATTAAAACAAAATATATATATTTATATTTACCGAGATTCTGGGCAGAACAGAAGAGAAGACGGAGGCAAAGAGAGGGGTGGCGTCGCTGAAGATCTTCGGCAGAGAGCAAAAGGGAGAGAGATTTGGGGAGTGTTTAAGTGTAGTGTGTGTAGTGTCAAGAAATTAGCTTAATTTATAGGAAAACCCAAGGGAACACAATCCCTAAAAAAAGGAAAAGATCTTATCAAATCAAGCAAAAGATATTAAAAGGCACAAGAAAACAAAAGCAAAAGATATCAAAAGATATGCCGGCAGCTGCAGGGGATGGGGGAAAGCTGACAGGTTACAGATCAAAGCATGGGAGGTGTCAGATAAAGCACTGTTCAAGACATGCAAAAGAAGATTTCAAAAGATTATGTCAGTCACTTTTTCTGTCAACCAATAGGATTGGTGCGCATGCTGCGCCGAAAGTGGCTTTTCGGACAGATGTCGGAACTGACCTCCAGTGCTTATACTAAAGATAAGATATTTCAAAAGAATACAGGCAGACTAAAACTGAAGAAAAGACTTAAGGTCTAGCGCGAGAAGACTCGAGCGCGCGCGAGGGCGAAGGCAGACAGAGAACAATCCTTAGCGCGCCGCGGGAAGAACTACAATCCTTAGCGCGCCGCGGGAAGAACTACAATCCTTAGCGCGCCGCGGGAAGAACTACAATCCTTAGCGCGTCGCGGGAAGAACTACAATCCTTAGCGCGTCGCGGGAACAGTTCGCCTCGCGTATCGCAGGAACAGCTGGTCTTCGCGCAGGCTTCCTTGTAAGGAGTCTGGCGCGTGGAGCTGCGCAGACATCCTTAGGCGGGAAGAACCAAAGGACAAGCAAAGAGTTAAGAGAAAAAGGGGTTTCAGGCTTAAGGGTTAAGCAAAGGGGCGGAACGGCGACAAGAGAGAAAAAGGAAGGCGGGACGGCGACAAGAGAGGAAAAGGAGCGGGAAGGAAAAGAAATTATTATTATTAGTAAGTAATATAAATATATATATATATATATATATATGATTTATTTAATGTTAAATTTACAAAGATCAATAATCAAATTTTAAATTATAAAAAGAAACGGATTCGAAAACGGGTACCTGGGTCGGGTCGGATTGGGCAGTTGTCACAGTCTCCCCTACTTTAAGAAATTTCGTCCCGAAATTTATCTCGAAGTAGGATGCGCAGAGAAAAGGTGCGGGTACTTGATTTTCATCTGATCTTCCCTTTCCCAAGTGAACTCGGCTCCGCGCTTGGACTGCCAACGAACTTTGACAATAGGGATGCGACTGCGCTTGGTTTGCTTTACCTCGCGATCCATAATCTCAACAGGCTTCTCAACGAAATGCATAGACTCATCAACTTGAACTTCATCAAGTGGTATGTGGAGGTTCTCGTCAGCTAAACATTTCTTGAGATTGGATACATGGAAAGTTGGATGCACATTGCTGAGCGCGGGCGGCAGGTCCAGTTTGTAGGCAACTTTTCCCACCCTCGCAAGAATCTTGAACGGACCAACATAACGAGGTGCAAGCTTACCTTTCTTCCCAAAGCGGACAACACCCTTCCAGGGCGACACTTTGAGGAGAACAAGATCACCAACTAGAAATTCGAGAGGCTTCCGCCTGCGATCTGCGTAACTTTTCTGTAGGCTTCTGGCAGTCAGCAGATGATCACGGATCTTGGCGATTTTATCGGTTGTCTCTTGAACTAGTTCGGGTCCTGTGATTTGAACTTCACCCACTTCGTTCCAACAAATCGGCGAGCGGCACTTTCGACCGTAAAGTGCTTCAAATGGGGCCATACTGATGCTGGAATGATAGCTGTTATTATAAGAGAACTCGATCAGAGGTAGGTGTGAATCCCAATTACCTCCAAAATCAAGAACACAAGATCGAAGCATATCCTCAAGGGTTTGGATGGTTCGCTCAGACTGTCCGTCAGTCTGAGGATGATATGCAGTACTCATGTCCAAACGAGTTCCTAACGCAGTTTGGAGAGATTTCCAAAAGCGAGATATAAAACGGCCATCGCGATCGGATATGATGCTCAAGGGAGTACCATGACGGCAGACAATTTCCTTGACATATAGATGCGCAAGTTGTTCAACACGGTAGGTTTCACGAATGGGCAGAAAGTGGGCAGACTTGGTCAATCGATCCACTATTACCCAAATGCTATCATGTTTGCTTGCGATCAAGGGTAACTTGGTGATAAAGTCCATTGCTATACTTTCCCATTTCCACGTAGGAATTTCAGGTTGTTCGAGCAAACCAAATGGGCGTTGATGTTCAGCTTTCACCTTAGAACAAGTTAGGCATTTAGCTACGAACACAGCAATATCCTTTTTCATACCAGGCCACCAATAAGAAAGGCGCAAATCTTTGTACATTTTGTCAGCACCAGGATGAACGGAATACCGGGTTTTGTGTGCTTCACTCAGTATGACAGAGCGAAGATTCTCATCATTGGGGATCCAGATGCGATTTAGATAACACAGAATTCCATTCAGATTAGGGACTAGATGCGCTTCTGCACCACACGCTAACTCGGCGCGTAGGTTGCCTTTGCTGATCGATGCGCGCTGCGCGTCGCGAATGCGCGATTCAAGATTGCTTTGGATCGGCGCGAAATGAAGCTGCGTGCGCGGCAAGATACAGTTGAGTTGACTGGGTTTGCGGCTGAGCGCATCGGCTACCACATTCGCCTTTCTAGGGTGATATCTGATCTCACAATCGTAATCGCTGATGAGTTCGTTCCATCGGCGTTGTCTCATGTTAAGTTCCTTTTGATCAAAAATGTGCTGAAGGCTTTTATGGTCTGTGTAAATGATGCACTTAGTCCCATAGAGGTAGTGTCTCCAGATTTTTAAGGCAAATACAACTGCACCAAGTTCGAGGTCGTGAGTCGTATAATTCTTTTCATGAATTTTGAGTTGCCTAGACGCGTAAGCGATAAACTTGCCTCGTTGCATAAGTACACAACCGAGACCTTGGTTGGAGGCATCACAATAAACGACAAAGTCGTCAGTACCCTCAGGTAACGCTAGAACAGGAGCTTCGCACAACAATTGCTTGAGCGTTTGAAAGGCTTCTTCTTGCTTCGAGCCCCAAATATACGGTTTGCCTTTGTGCGTTAATGCTGTTAAAGGCAAGGCGATTTTTGAGAAGTTCGAAATGAATAGCCGGTAGTAACCAGCTAAGCCCAAAAAGGAACGGATTTCGGTAGGAGTGGTCGGTGCAATCCAGTTCTTGATTGCTTCAATTTTGGATGGGTCGACATGAATACCTATCTTGTTTACAACATGACCAAGAAACTGTACTTCATCAGACCAAAACTCACACTTGGAGAGTTTGGCATAGAGTTGTTCGGTTCGAAGCTTTTGCAACACCAACTGAAGATGTTGTTCATGCTCGGCCTTGGTTTTGGAATACACCAGAACGTCATCGATAAACACGATCACGAATTGGTCCAAGAAAGGCCTACACACCCGGTTCATTAGATCCATGAAAACAGCGGGTGCGTTGGTTAAACCGAAGGGCATGACCAAGAATTCAAAATGACCGTAGCGGGTTCGAAAAGCAGTCTTGGGAATATCCTCATCGCGGATACGCAACTGGTGATAGCCAGAACGGAGATCGATTTTGGAGAAACAAGAGGCACCTTGGAGTTGGTCAAAGAGGTCGTCAATACGCGGTAAGGGATACCGGTTCTTAATGGTGAGCTTGTTCAGCTCGCGGTAATCGATACACATGCGAAACGATCCGTCTTTCTTTTTAACGAACAACACCGGAGCACCCCAAGGCGAAGAGCTAGGGCGAATGAATCCTTTACCGGTCAACTCTTGAAGTTGACTTGCTAATTCTTGCATTTCAGCGGGTGCAAGTCGATAAGGAGATTTAGCTACGGGGGATGCACCAGGGACAAGATCAACACGAAACTCGACTTCCCGAGCGGGAGGTAAACCAGAAAGATCATCGGGGAAGACTTCAGGGAAGTCACGCACGATGGGGATTTCAGAAAGTTTCTTCTTTCCTTCATCGGGTTTGACCACATGAGCTAAGAACGCGACACATTTCTTCCGCAAAAGTCTTCGGGCTTCAGAGCATGACATAAGTTTAAGACCGTTAGATGGTTTCTCGCCGTAGATATGAAGATCTTGACCATTATCCCGAGGAATGCGAATCAATTTCTTGGCGCAGATTACTTCGGCGCGGTTTTGCGAGAGCCAGTCCATTCCAATAATCACATCAAAACTTCTAAGAGGCATGGGAATGAGGTCGATTAGAAAATCATGTTCATTAAGGTTAAGCGTGCAATCTTTGATCACGGAGTTTAATAAAATAGTTTCACCATTAGCCAATTCAACTGAAAAGTTTTCGTTTAAGTTTACTCGCGGTCGCGCAAGTTTTTGTTCAAATGCGCGAGAAATAAAACTTCTATCGGCGCCAGTATCAAAAAGTATAGATGCATATTGCCCGTTAAGTAAAAATGTACCATTAACCACGTCATTATTCGCTTGCGCTTGGTGCGCGGTTATATTAAAAGCTCGTCCGCGCGTCACTTGGTTTGAAATTTGGTTAACCGGATTAGCTTGCGTAATTTGTACTTGCAGTCTCGGGCACGCGTTCCGGAAATGGCTGGGGTCACCGCAGTTATAGCATGACCTGGGTCGTGGATTAGGGTATGTTGGTTGTGGGTTTAGCGGGTAAGTTGGTGGTGTTTGCGCGATTGGGTTGGCGGGAAGGACTCTACAGTTCTCAGCAGTGTGACCAGTACGGCCACATCGGTTACATTGTCGACACGGGACTTGAGTTGGATGGTGAAGTCTACAGGTTGGGCAGAAGGGTTGGTTTCCTGTGTAAGGTTTCTTAGTTGACGGGGCCGGGAGTGCGGGATTGGTTAAGGCATAGTTATGGACTACAGGGGGTGTTGGGTAGGTTGACAGTGGGTTAGGAGCGTATACTAGAGGTTGGTAGGCGGGTTGCTGGACAACGAGCGGGTTGGTAAGCGCGTAGGCTTGATGATTGGGTTTACGCCTGCGCTTGAGGTTGTTACGGTTTGAGGGTTCTGGCTTGGTTTCTGTTGGTTCTGGGACATGTAACACCCCGACCAAAGGCGGATTATACATCGGGGCGCCACATATTGTTTCATTACTCGTGACACTATTGGTGTCAATATTTATTAATACACATTTTATCGCGCACGCGCAGCGGGGAAAATAAAGAACATAATCAACATAAATCAATATATTTATAAATCATAATATTCAAATAACATAAACTTGTCTTGTTACATTTTAAATCTAGGTCCAAAACAAAAGTAAACATCCTATGTGTCCCCAAGCTTCAAAACAGCTACTGCAACCCTGAACATGTGTTAAAATAAACGTCAAACACTTGCGTGTTGGTGAGAAATCAAGTTTAATAGATATTCATAGTTAATCATAGATAATCATAGATAACAACAGTAAATCTGCGCGCAACATATGTTAATCTGGTATCTAACAAGGGTGAAATCAGATTGTGACCAAGCCTTAGATTCATAGCTCATAGTTCAATCCGTACTCCCAATTGAGCACAAAAACAAGAAAACTGTGCAAGTGTAAACAAAAGAGAAAACATAAACGATAGGTTCTCCCGTGTCTACCAATGGATCCATGAGAACTTCGGAATAGGCCGAACAAAGCGGTTAATGATACACACATACAAATAACAGCCAAGTAAATATCCATAACACATGGGATACTGCGCGACTAAAACTTCATAAACAGTTTAAGACTCAGTTTTGTACGAACACATGAACATCCCAAAACATTAAAACAAAAAGGGATTAGATACGAGATTACTCACTTGATAAAGATGCGATGTAAGATAAAGCAAGAACCAACTTTAAACAAGCAAAGTTAACCTATAATTAAAGATTATGTTTCAACGATCGGTTTTAGGTCTAGGTAATAAGTTAGCATAATTAATAAGTAAATTATTATATATAATATATTACCGGAAAAGCAGGAAGAACAAGGAGGAAGACGGAGGCAAGAGAGGAGGCGGCAGGAGGACAACGGCAGAGAGCAAGAGGGAGGAAGAGATAATAAGTGTAGTGTGTGAAGTGTTAAGAAAATACTACTATTATTTATAGGCAAACCCTAGGGGACATAAACCCTAGAAAAGATCTCCAAAAGTAAAAGAAAAGATAACAGCAAAAAGATTCCAAAAGCAAGATCTCAAAAGATAACAAAAGATATCAAAAGCAAAAAGTAAAAGATTTCAAAAGATATGGCAGCAGGAAAAGAGGAAAAGCAAAAGGGGAAAGCTGTCAGGGAACAGTAAAAAGCATGGGCAGGGACAGAAAAAGGTACAGGTCAAGCATGGCAAAAGCAGATCCTCAAAAGATAATGTCAGTTACTTTATCTACCAACCAATGGGGTTGGTACGCATGCAGCGCCGAAAGCAACTATTCAGACATAAAGCAAAGCAGGTCAACAGCTCAAAAGATAAGACAACACAAAAGCAAACGGCTAGATTTAAACAAGGGTTCAGCGCGAGAAGGCTGTGTGCGCGAGCGCGAAGGCTGGCACAACAATCCTTAGCGCGCTGCGGGAAGAATCACAAATCCTTAGCGCACTGCGAGAACATAAATTCCTAGCGCGCCGCGGGAACTACAAATTCTCAGCGTGCTGCGTGAAGAACTAGAATTCTTAGCGCATCGCGGGAAGAACATACATTCTTAGCGCGCTGCGAGAAGAGTTCTCTTCACGCATTGCAGGAACAAGATGTCTTCACGCAGGCTTCCTTAGCGCGAGGAGCTGCAGACATCCTTAGGCGAGAAGAACCAAAGGACAAGCAAAGAAGAGGGTTCAAGGCTTAAGGGTTAAGCAGGAGGGCGGGACGGCGACAAGACAAAGAGGCGGGACGACAAGAAAGGAAGGCGGGACGGCGGAAAGAAAGGGGAAGAGAAAGAGGCGGGAATGAACAAATAAATATATTTAATTTACTCAGTTAAATTTACAAGGATTAATAATAAACTTTAAATCATAAAAAAAAAGAAACGGATCAGAGAAACGGGTACCTGGGTCGGGTCGGATTCGGGCAGTTGTCACAGTCTCCCCTACTTTAAGAAATTTCGTCCCGAAATTTAACTCGTAGTAGGTGGCGCAGAGAAAAGGTACGGGTACTTGATCTTCATCAGATCTTCCCTTTCCCAAGTGAACTCGGCTCCGCGCTTGGACTGCCAACGAACTTTAACAATAGGGATGCGACTGCGCTTGGTTTTCTTCACCTCGCGATCCATAATCTCCACGGGCTTCTCAACAAAATGCATAGATTCATCAACTTGAACTTCATCAAGAGGAATGTGAAGGTTCTCGTCAGCTAAACACTTCTTGAGATTGGATACATGGAAAGTTGGATGCACATTACTGAGCGCGGGCGGCAGGTCAAGTTTGTAGGCAACTTTTCCTATACGCGCGAGAATCTTGAATGGCCCAACATAACGAGGCGCAAGTTTACCTTTCTTCCCAAAGCGGACAACACCCTTCCAAGGCGACACTTTGAGGAGAACAAGATCACCAACTAGAAATTCGAGAGGCTTTCGCCTGCGATCAGCATAACTCTTCTGCCGGCTTCTGGCAGTCAGCAGACGATCACGGATCTTGGCGATTTTATCGGTTGTCTCTTGAACTAGTTCGGGTCCTGTGATTTGAACTTCACCCACTTCGTTCCAACAAATCGGTGAACGGCACTTTCGACCGTAAAGTGCTTCAAATGGGGCCATACCAATGCTAGAATGATAGCTGTTATTATAAGAAAACTCGATCAAAGGTAGGTGTGAATCCCAATTACCTCCAAAATCAAGAACACAAGATCGAAGCATATCTTCAAGGGTTTGAATGGTTCGCTCAGACTGACCGTCAGTCTGAGGATGATATGCCGTACTCATGTCCAAGCGAGTTCCTAGCGCAGATTGGAGAGATTTCCAAAAGCGAGATATAAAACGGCCATCGCGATCGGATATGATGCTCAAAGGAATACCATGGCGGCAGACAATTTCCTTGACATAAAGCTGCGCGAGATGCTCAACATGGTAGTTTTCACGAATGGGCAGAAAGTGAGCAGATTTAGTCAATCGATCCACTATTACCCAAATGCTATCATGTTTGTTTGCTGTCAAAGGTAACTTGGTAATAAAGTCCATCGCTATACCTTCCCATTTCCACGTAGGAATTTCTGGTTGTTCGAGCAAACCAGATGGGCGTTGGTGTTCAGCTTTAACTTTAGAACAAGTCAGGCACTTAGCTACGAACACAGCAATATCCTTTTTCATGCCAGGCCACCAATAAGTAATGCGCAAATCCTTGTACATCTTATCAGCGCCAGGATGAATAGAATATCGAGATTTGTGCGCTTCACTCAGGATATCAGCGCGAAGATTCTCATCACAAGGGATCCAGATGCGATTGAGATAGCAGAGAATTCCATTCAGATTAGGGACAAAGAGTGCTTCCGCGCCACACGCTAACTCGGCGCGAAGGTTACCATTACTGATGGATGCGCGCTGCGCGTCACGAATACGCGATTCAAGGTTGCTTTGAATCGGCGCGAAGTGAAGCTGGGTGCGCGGCAAGATACAGTTAAGTTGGCAGGGTTTTCGGCTGAGCGCATCGGCTACCACATTAGCCTTACCAGGATGATACCGGATCTCACAATCGTAATCGCTGATGAGTTCGTTCCATCGGCGTTGCCTCATGTTAAGTTCCTTTTGATCAAAGATATGCTGAAGGCTTTTATGGTCAGTGTAGAGGATACACTTAGTACCATAAAGGTAGTGTCTCCAGATCTTCAAGGCAAAAACAACTGCACCAAGCTCGAGGTCGTGAGTTGTATAATTCTTTTCATGAACCTTGAGTTGCCTTGATGCGTAAGCGATAACCTTGCCTCGTTGCATAAGAACACAACCGAGACCTTGGTTGGATGCATCGCAATACACGACAAAATCATCATTACCCTCAGGTAGCGCAAGAACAGGAGCTTCACACAACAAACGCTTGAGCGTCAGAAAGGCTTCTTCTTGCTTCGAGCCCCAAATATACGGTTTACCTTTGTGCGTTAGAGCTGTTAAAGGCAAAGCGATCTTTGAGAAGTTCGAAATGAAACGCCGGTAATAACCAGCTAAGCCCAGAAAGGAACGGATCTCAGAAGGAGAGGATGGCGTAATCCAGTTCTTGATTGCTTCAATCTTGGATGGGTCGACATGAATACCCATCTTGTTTACAACATGACCAAGAAACTGTACTTCATCAGACCAAAATTCACACTTGGAAAGCTTAGCATAGAGTTGCTCGGCTCTAAGCTTTTGCAATACCAACCGGAGATGTTGCTCATGCTCGGCCTTGGTCTTAGAATACACCAGAACATCATCGATAAACACGATCACGAATTTATCCAAGAAAGGCCTACACACCCGATTCATAAGATCCATGAAAACGGCGGGTGCGTTGGTTAAACCGAAGGACATGACCAAGAATTCAAAATGGCCATAACGAGTTCGAAAAGCAGTCTTCGGAACATCTTCATCGCGGATACGCAACTGATGATAACCAGAACGGAGATCGATCTTCGAGAAACAGGAGGCACCTTGGAGTTGATCAAAGAGGTCGTCAATACGCGGTAAGGGATACCGGTTCTTAATGGTGAGTTTGTTCAACTCGCGGTAATCAATACACATGCGAAACGATCCATCTTTCTTTTTAACGAACAACACCGGAGCACCCCAGGGCGAAGAGCTAGGGCGAATGAATCCTTTAGCAGTCAACTCTTGAAGTTGGCTGGCCAATTCTTGCATCTCAGCGGGTGCAAGACGATAAGGAGATTTAGCCACGGGGGAAGCACCAGGGACAAGATCAATACGGAACTCGACTTCACGAGCGGGAGGGATACCAGGAAGATCATCAGGAAAAACTTCAGGAAAATCACGCACAACAGGGATATCGCGAAGCTTCTTTCCTTCATCGGGTTTAACCACATGGGCTAGAAATGCAATACACTTCTTCCGCATGAGTCTTTGGGCTTCGGCGCAAGACATAAGTTTAAGACCACTGGAGGGTTTTTCGCCGTAGATATGAAGATCACCATTTTCTCGAGGTATGCGAATCAATTTCTTGGCGCAAATAACTTCGGCGCGATTCTTCGAGAGCCAGTCCATACCAATGATAACATCAAAGCTTCCAAGAGGCATAGGGATGAGGTCGATTAGAAAATCGTTTTCGTTAAGATTAAGCGTGCAATCTTTAATCACCGAGTTTATTAAAACAGTTTCACCATTAGCCAATTCAACTGAAAAATCTTCTTTTAAATCGCTGCGCGGTCGCGCAAGCTTCTGCTCAAACGCGCGAGAAATAAAACTTCGATCGGCGCCAGTATCAAAAAGCATAGATGCATAAAATCCATTAAGCAAAAATGTACCATTAACTACGTCGTTATTCGCTTGCGCTTGGTGCGCGGTTATGTTAAAAGCTCGGCCACGCGTCACTTGGTTCGAAATTTGGTTCACCGGATTCGCTTGAGTAATCTGAACTTGTAGCCTTGGGCATGCGTTCCGGAAATGACTTGGATCACCGCAGTTAAAGCACGATCTGGGTCGTGGGTTTTGGTAAGTTGGCTGTGGGTTCTGCGGGTAGGCTGGTGGTGTTGGCGCAATCGGATTGGAGGGAGGGGTTCTACAGTACTCAACGGAGTGACCTACGCGGCCACATCGGTTACATTGTCGACACGGGACTTGAGGTGGGTGATGAAGTCTACAGGTTGGGCAAAAGGGTTGGTTTCCTGTGTAAGGTTTCTTAGTTGGCGGGGCAGGAAGTGCTGGATTGGTTAAGGCATAGTTGTGGACTACAGGAGGTGCTGGGTAGGTTGACAGTGGGTTAGGCGCGTAAACTGGTTGATAAATTGGTTGCTGGACAATGGGCGGGTTGGTAAGCGCATAGGCTTGTCTGCGCCTACGTTTCTGGTTATGGTTTGAGGGTTCTGGTTTGGTTTCTGTTGGTTCAGGGACAGTCTTGGTGGGTTTGGTCTTCTCAGTTCCCCGCAGGAACAGGGTTCCTGCTCTGACATGGTTGTCGCTGAGCACAGCGGCCAACTCGATGGCGTCAGAGAGGGTAACTGGGTTTCTGGCCCATACAGAATCTTGAATTTCCATGGGGAGACCCCCAAGGAATTTCTCGATGGCTCGGCGGGAAGGGGTAACAAGGTGAGGGACCAGTAAGCTTAGCTCGTGGAAGCGCGTCGCGTACTCGCGCGCTTCACCGCTGTATTGCTTAAGATTCCAAAATTCCTCCTCCAGGCGCTTAACTTCGTTGGGAGGGCAGAATTCTCGCGTAAGAATTTCCTTGAATTCCTCCCATGTCATGCTAGAAGCAGCCTCTGCGCCACGCGCATGAGCTACTCCATTCCACCATGTAAGCGCTCTGGATTCCAGGACACTGGAAGCATATAGGGTTCGTCTGTCTGAGGGGCATTGGGTATGGAGGAAAGTGTTTTCAATCTTCTCAAGCCATTGGAGCATCACGGTGGCTCCTTCAAGACCTGTGAACTTCGGAGGGTTACCCGCATTAAAGGACTTAATGTTATAACTGGAGGTATTAGCATTGTTTTGGCTCAAAGCTTGGGCTATTGCGGCGGCCATTTCCTGGGAACGTTGCTGTCTACGCACGCGCGAGGCTTCTCTTCTCTGAAATCGGCGAGATAGCGGAGGCATTCTATAAAAGTTTTAATTTTAGTTAATATCTTGGTTTTTATCGCAAAGTTTAACTTTATAAAGCTTGGTTTCGCAGAGTTAGATACTATCAAAAGTTAAAGTAAAATAAATGATCCTAAATGCAGACTTTAATAAAGGTAACAAATTCGAATCAAGAATCGACAATTCACGTATCACCGTGACTTTCCGAGTTCTCAATTTAAAATAGCTAGTAAACGGGTGTTGGAGATTGACGATTCATGTATCACCATGACTTTCCAATCTTCAATATAAAATATACAAGAAAATGAGTATTGGAGGTTGACAATTCATGTATCACCATGACTTTTCAAGTCTCCAACCTCAGAACATAATCGTAAATGGAAATTGAAAATCAACTATTCATGTATCACCATGACTTTTCGGATTTTCAACCCCAACAAACGAATATGTAAGTAAAATCAATAAAATCGAAATTCAACAAAAATCGAAATATCGCGAAATAAAACATAAAATCATATACTGCGCAAGCGCGAGCATATTCATAAATAACGAGTAATTAACAATAAGCGCGCAAACATGAGATTTCTCTCATGCGCGAGAAGGGACTCTTAGGTATTCTAGGCCGTTACGTCTAACCACCTATCCTAAAGTCAACGAGCTCTGATACCAATCTGTAACACCCCGACCAAAGGCGGATTATACATCGGGGCGCCACATATTGTTTCATTACTCGTGACACTATTGGTGTCAATATTTATTAATACACATTTTATCGCGCACGCGCAGCGGGGAAAATAAAGAACATAATCAACATAAATCAATATATTTATAAATCATAATATTCAAATAACATAAACTTGTCTTGTTACATTTTAAATCTAGGTCCAAAACAAAAGTAAACATCCTATGTGTCCCCAAGCTTCAAAACAGCTACTGCAACCCTGAACATGTGTTAAAATAAACGTCAAACACTTGCGTGTTGGTGAGAAATCAAGTTTAATAGATATTCATAGTTAATCATAGATAATCATAGATAACAACAGTAAATCTGCGCGCAACATATGTTAATCTGGTATCTAACAAGGGTGAAATCAGATTGTGACCAAGCCTTAGATTCATAGCTCATAGTTCAATCCGTACTCCCAATTGAGCACAAAAACAAGAAAACTGTGCAAGTGTAAACAAAAGAGAAAACATAAACGATAGGTTCTCCCGTGTCTACCAATGGATCCATGAGAACTTCGGAATAGGCCGAACAAAGCGGTTAATGATACACACATACAAATAACAGCCAAGTAAATATCCATAACACATGGGATACTGCGCGACTAAAACTTCATAAACAGTTTAAGACTCAGTTTTGTACGAACACATGAACATCCCAAAACATTAAAACAAAAAGGGATTAGATACGAGATTACTCACTTGATAAAGATGCGATGTAAGATAAAGCAAGAACCAACTTTAAACAAGCAAAGTTAACCTATAATTAAAGATTATGTTTCAACGATCGGTTTTAGGTCTAGGTAATAAGTTAGCATAATTAATAAGTAAATTATTATATATAATATATTACCGGAAAAGCAGGAAGAACAAGGAGGAAGACGGAGGCAAGAGAGGAGGCGGCAGGAGGACAACGGCAGAGAGCAAGAGGGAGGAAGAGATAATAAGTGTAGTGTGTGAAGTGTTAAGAAAATACTACTATTATTTATAGGCAAACCCTAGGGGACATAAACCCTAGAAAAGATCTCCAAAAGTAAAAGAAAAGATAACAGCAAAAAGATTCCAAAAGCAAGATCTCAAAAGATAACAAAAGATATCAAAAGCAAAAAGTAAAAGATTTCAAAAGATATGGCAGCAGGAAAAGAGGAAAAGCAAAAGGGGAAAGCTGTCAGGGAACAGTAAAAAGCATGGGCAGGGACAGAAAAAGGTACAGGTCAAGCATGGCAAAAGCAGATCCTCAAAAGATAATGTCAGTTACTTTATCTACCAACCAATGGGGTTGGTACGCATGCAGCGCCGAAAGCAACTATTCAGACATAAAGCAAAGCAGGTCAACAGCTCAAAAGATAAGACAACACAAAAGCAAACGGCTAGATTTAAACAAGGGTTCAGCGCGAGAAGGCTGTGTGCGCGAGCGCGAAGGCTGGCACAACAATCCTTAGCGCGCTGCGGGAAGAATCACAAATCCTTAGCGCACTGCGAGAACATAAATTCCTAGCGCGCCGCGGGAACTACAAATTCTCAGCGTGCTGCGTGAAGAACTAGAATTCTTAGCGCATCGCGGGAAGAACATACATTCTTAGCGCGCTGCGAGAAGAGTTCTCTTCACGCATTGCAGGAACAAGATGTCTTCACGCAGGCTTCCTTAGCGCGAGGAGCTGCAGACATCCTTAGGCGAGAAGAACCAAAGGACAAGCAAAGAAGAGGGTTCAAGGCTTAAGGGTTAAGCAGGAGGGCGGGACGGCGACAAGACAAAGAGGCGGGACGACAAGAAAGGAAGGCGGGACGGCGGAAAGAAAGGGGAAGAGAAAGAGGCGGGAATGAACAAATAAATATATTTAATTTACTCAGTTAAATTTACAAGGATTAATAATAAACTTTAAATCATAAAAAAAAAAGAAACGGATCAGAGAAACGGGTACCTGGGTCGGGTCGGATTCGGGCAGTTGTCACAGGACAGTCTTGGTGAGTTTGGTCTTCTCGGCTCCCCGCAGGAACAGAGTTCCTGCCCTGACATGGTTGTCGCTGAGCACAGCGGCCAACTCGATGGCGTCAGAGAGGGTTGCTGGGTTCCTGGCCCATACAGAATCTTGAATTTCCATGGGGAGACCCCCAAGAAACTTCTCGATGGCTCGGCGGGAAGGGGTAACTAGGTGTGGGACAAGCAAACTTAGTTCGTGGAAGCGCGTAGCGTACTCGCGCGCTTCGCCACTGTACTGCTTCAAGTTCCAAAATTCCTCCTCAAGGCGCTTTATTTCGTTGGGAGGGCAGAATTCTCTAGTCAAAAGTTCCTTGAATTCCTCCCAGAGCATGCTAGAAGCAGCCTCTGCGCCACGCGCGTGAGCTACTCCGTTCCACCAAGTAAGCGCCCTTGATTCTAGGACACTTGAGGCGTATAAGGTTCGTCGGTCTGGAGGGCATTGGGTATGGAGGAAGGTGTTCTCAATTTTCTCGAGCCATTGGAGCATTACGGTGGCTCCTTCAAGCCCTGTGAATTTCGGAGGGTTACCCGTATTAAAGGATTTAATATTGTATCCGGAGGGGTTGGTATTATTTTGATTTAAGGCTTGGGCTATTGCGGCGGCCATTTCCTGGGAACGACGCTGCATTCGTCTGCGCAAGGCTTCTCTCCTCTGATGACGGCGAGCTGATAGCGGAGGCATTCTATAAAAGTTTTAATTTTTGTTAATATCTTGGTATGGGAAATCGTTTTAGCGCAAAGTATATCGTCGTAAAGCTCGTTTCGCGGAGTTAAATGCTATCAAATTTTGAAGTAAAATATGAATTTAAATGCAAACTTAATACAGGTAATGAATTCGAATTGAAAATCGACAATTCATGCATCACCATGACTTTCCGAATTCTCAATTTAAAATATCGAGTAAATGAATATTGGAGATTGACAATTCATGTATCACCATGACTTTTCAAATCTTCAATTTAAAACATAAAGTTAATGGGGATTGAAAATCAACTATTCATGTATCACCATGACTTTTCGGATTTTCAATGCTAAATCCCAACAACAAACGAATATGTAAGTAAAGAAATAAATTAAAATTTAACAATAAAAATCGAAAGATCGCGGATAAAACACGAAATAATGTGCTGCGTATGCGCAAGCATATTTTATAAATATCGAGTAAATAACAATTAGCGCGTAATCATGAGATTTTTCTCATGCGCGAGAAGGGACTCTTAGGTATTCTAGGTTGTTACGTCTAACCACCTATCCTAAAGTCACGTAGCTCTGATACCAATCTGTAACACCCCGACCGATGGCGGATTATACATCGGGGCGCCACGTATTGTTTCATTACTCGTGACACTATTTAGGTGTCAATATTTAATAAATACATTTTCATTGCGCACGCGCAGAACACAAATCGTAAAGTAACATAAATCATATCATAACTTAAAATATCCAAATAACATAATTTGTCTTGTTACATTTTAATCTAGGTCCAAAGAAAAAGAAAACATCCTACGTGTCCTTGAGATTCCCAAAAAGCAGCTACAGCAAACCTGAACATGTGTTAAAATAAAACGTCAACACTTGCGTGTCGGTGAGAAATCAAGTTTAATAGATATAAATAGATAATAACAAACACTGCGCGCAACATGTGCTTAACTGGGGTTTAACATAGGGTGTAATCAGATTGTGATCAAGCCTAAATAGATCATAGCTCATAGTTCAATCCGTGCTCCCAATCGAGCACAAAAACAAATAATCATACGTGCATGTGTAAACAAAACAAGAAAACCGTAAACGATAGGTCTCCCGTGTTCATCTAATGGATCCATGAAAACTTCGGAATAGGCCGAACAAAGCGGTTAATGATTCACACATACAAATAAACAGCCAAGTAAACGTCCATAACACATGGGGTTTTGCGCACATAAATTTCATAAACAAGTTTAAGACTCAAGTTGTACGAACACATGAACATCCCAAAACGTTAAAAATAAAAGGGGATTAAGTACGAGATTACTCACTTGTAAACGGTGCGATGAAAGATAATGCAAGAACCAACTTTTAAACAAGCACAAGTTAACTTATAAATAAGAGTTTATTGGTTTAACGATTGGTTTTTATGTCTTGAATATATGCAGTAAGTATCGGTTTGCTAGTTAAACAAATTAAAACAAAATATATATATTTATATTTACCGAGATTCTGGGCAGAACAGAAGAGAAGACGGAGGCAAAGAGAGGGGTGGCGTCGCTGAAGATCTTCGGCAGAGAGCAAAAGGGAGAGAGATTTGGGGAGTGTTTAAGTGTAGTGTGTGTAGTGTCAAGAAATTAGCTTAATTTATAGGAAAACCCAAGGGAACACAATCCCTAAAAAAAGGAAAAGATCTTATCAAATCAAGCAAAAGATATTAAAAGGCACAAGAAAACAAAAGCAAAAGATATCAAAAGATATGCCGGCAGCTGCAGGGGATGGGGGAAAGCTGACAGGTTACAGATCAAAGCATGGGAGGTGTCAGATAAAGCACTGTTCAAGACATGCAAAAGAAGATTTCAAAAGATTATGTCAGTCACTTTTTCTGTCAACCAATAGGATTGGTGCGCATGCTGCGCCGAAAGTGGCTTTTCGGACAGATGTCGGAACTGACCTCCAGTGCTTATACTAAAGATAAGATATTTCAAAAGAATACAGGCAGACTAAAACTGAAGAAAAGACTTAAGGTCTAGCGCGAGAAGACTCGAGCGCGCGCGAGGGCGAAGGCAGACAGAGAACAATCCTTAGCGCGCCGCGGGAAGAACTACAATCCTTAGCGCGCCGCGGGAAGAACTACAATCCTTAGCGCGCCGCGGGAAGAACTACAATCCTTAGCGCGTCGCGGGAAGAACTACAATCCTTAGCGCGTCGCGGGGAACAGTTCGCCTCGCGTATCGCAGGAACAGGTGGTCTTCGCGCAGGCTTCCTTGTAAGGAGTCTGGCGCGTGGAGCTGCGCAGACATCCTTAGGCGGGAAGAACCAAAGGACAAGCAAAGAGTTAAGAGAAAAAGGGGTTTCAGGCTTAAGGGTTAAGCAAAGGGGCGGAACGGCGACAAGAGAGAAAAAGGAAGGCGGGACGGCGACAATAGAGGAAAAGGAGCGGGAAGGAAAAGAAATTATTATTATTAGTAAGTAATATAAAAATATATATATATATATATGATTTATTTAATGTTAAATTTACAAAGATTAATAATCAAATTTTAAATTATAAAAAGAAACGGATTCGAAAACGGGTACCTGGGTCGGGTCGGATTGGGCAGTTGTCACACCTTCCTTCTTTCATAACCCAAATCCATAACCCATATCCATTACCCAACACTAGCCCGACCCATACCAACTCCTACTCTATTTATTTATTTCCCGATAACCCGAGTAAACTTTCCCTCTATTATTAAGTAATACAATTAATATTATTTTGGAAATTTCGGGATGTTACAAGTCTTCCCTCCTTAAAGAGGTTTCGTCCCCGAAACCTAACTTATTCCCTATAAAAGGAAAACTTCTTATATTTACACACTTTATTGAATCGCCTTTGCTTTCTGGGTTATCCCTCTTACTCCTGACTTGTAGTCATCGAGCGGTGATCATGTATTTTAGCTATTACGGTAGCTTGTCCATGAAGCCCTAGATGTACCAAGTCTCGTATCGCCTTCCTGAGGAACCTTGTTGTATATAATAACGCTAACTCCTAAGGCGACGCTTTACCATCACACAACTATTTATCATAACCAACATGCATTCAAGATAAATTCATAGGTCGTTCATACAAAATCACAAGAAGTCACAAGTACTTCATAACATAAAAGAAAATCATTCAAGCTTGCTAAACAAACATAGGTTCAACTGTAACATAAAACACTCTTCAACTACTAAACATAAAACAACTGTGACATGCCACTTATTCTCCGGCAACCTCCTCAGCAGCTAATAGACCATCCTTTCACGCGTCTCCTCTTCCTTCCCCCACTGCCACGGCTTCTCCACACTCCCTAGCTATGTGACATGACTTACCACACTTGTAACACTTCTGGTCCTCGGTGCATTCACGGGAGATGTGCCCATTCCTCCCACATCGGTAGCACTGATTTGGACCAGCCTTGCATTCCCCCAAGTGCATCTTCCCGCACACCTTACATGCTTCCTTTCCTGCCATCTTCTGTGTCTTTCTCCCTGCACGCTCCACGGTATCCCTAGCTCTTTTAGTTCCTTTCCCTTCTTCCTCATCTTCCACTTCCACATCATCTGCCGCCAGATCAACATAGACCATCTCCGCCAGCTCGACCGCAGACTCAAAGGTAACAGGTTTGTTGGCCCTGACTAACATGCGGACCTTCTGGGGAAGTCCTCTAACGTAGCACTTGATCCGTTTCGCCTCGGTGTTCACCATGTCAGGAACCAGCCTAGACATGCGGTTGAATTCGGTGGTGTACTCACGATGTGTCAGCATACCGGCCTTTAAATTCAGGAACTTCATCTCCGTCCTTTCAACCTCGGCATCTGCACACAACTTCTTCATCACCAACTCTTTCAGATCGTCCCATCTCAACGCCTTGATCTCATCCCTAGTCTTTCTCTGCTCCACACCTTCCCACCAATACATAGCTTCTTCCTCAAATGACTGAGTAGCATACCCCACAGCTTGGTCGGGACGACACTCGTTGATTCGGATAATTTTATCCATGGCGGTTATCCACTGAAGAGTAGCGATTGCGTCTCCTAAACCAGTCAGCTTAGGCGGGTCACAACCTTTGAAGGACTTATAGTTGCAACCGCCTCGGCCCCTCTTCCTGTCATCAACTTTCACAGACCTTACCTCACTTGAATCACCCCTTTCCCTCTCATCATCCTTCCTACCATTACCACCTGCCCCTTCAACAATTCTTTCACGGCTTCCGGCAGACCCTCCCGGAGTAATATTCTTCACAGCAGTGGCTACAGCTTGAACAATAGCTGCTTGAATTGCGGGATCCAGTTGAACTCCTTCATTGTTTTCCGGGTTTCTTCCAGCTGCGCTTCCTTCAGCTTCGGTGTTGGAAGCTGTCTCAACCGAAGGTTGCTGGGCACGAGGAGGCCTGCCGCATCGTCCAGTGCGACCTCCAGCTCCAACAATGTCTCCAGTTCCAGCCATCGTATTCTAAAAGGGAAAACACAAACATCATCACTCAAGGAACTATTTAGTACAAGGATAGCAAGGCTAACAGGTAATAACAGTGGCCAGCTATGACTAGCTGGTCACGTTGCTTTCCGTGTCCTATACACTTCCCTTTATGAGTCTATTTGTGCTGGTTCTACTTAAGCAGTTAGTCAAATCAAACAATCAATTATTCCTATCCCTATCGTTCACATATCTTTTCTTTCTCATTAACATATATCATTTAATCATACACTTTACCTTTACTGATCTTGCTTGAGCGACACATGGCATTCTTGAACTGGCATCTTCTTTCCTTTCTTACTTAAATCCCATTTTCTGTTCGAGTCTGAGCATGTAGGATGCTTAAATCTCTCGAACTTATGCTCTGATACCAACTTGTAAGGCCCCGTTACCGGTAGCCCTACTTTCGTGTTGGATTTACTCATAAACGCAGTTCTAAATATCAGAGTTAATTAAAACATTCGCGGAATATAAAAGCTTTCATAGAACATTTCATAACAAAACACGTCTTGTCTTAAAACATCATTTTGTCTTTCAAAATTAACGAAACATTAAACTTAAACGTCTTGAGTCTTCCGATGCCAGCCTCTTATTCGGTGCCACGTGTCTCCTCAAGCGAGCTGCCTCATCCTACTCACCTGCGTGCATACTAAAAGTCAGCTACGTTGAGTGAGTTCTAGTTAATCACATAATCATACAATACCTTTTTACATTTCATACTTAACCTCTTAACTTTCTTTCATACACACATATTTGCATATACTTTCATTCTTACCTTCATACTTTCTTTACATACATAAGCATACGTTTTAAAGAGCCTTTCGCCCTATAACCTCACAGATATTATAAGGGTCTGGTCCCTAACATCACATATATTATAAGGGTCTGGTCCCTAACATCACAGATATTATAAGGGTCTGGTCCCTAACATCACAGATATTATAAGGGTCTGGTCCCTCTTTCCTCGAATATTAGTAGGGTTCGATTCCCTCTTCGTTACCATACAACCATACATCATACCTCGAGTATTATTAGGGCTCGGTACCCTCTTCGTAACCATACAACCATCCTTTCATTCTTTTATTAACTTTATCACATTCATACACATAAGCATACATATCATACTTACCTTATACTTAGCGTTACAACCTGACAGTACGTGCAATATCCGAAGATCGTTCACGTACCGTCAAGCCATCATTCATACATATCACATTATTCACATAAGGCATACACTTATCTCTTAGGATAAGCGTATTAACAAACATATCGAGTATGCACACAGCCCCGAAAACATAACACATAAATGGGGCTAGAAACTCACCTGAACACGGTTACGTTCACCGTTAATCGTAATCCCTTTCCTCAGTTGTGCACGACTGACTGTATAACAAGTATACGTATCAATCAACTATCACTACTTATATCATCTTTCTAATCTTAATTACTACCCACAACGAACGGGGGTCCGGGGGCAGTCATCAGGCGAACTTAGCTTTAGGCGAAGTTAAACCTTAGGCGAACTTAGCTTTGCAGGCGAAGTTGTCATCAGGCGAACTTAGCTTTAGGCGAAGTTAAACCTTAGGCGAACTTAGCTTTGCAGGCGAAGTTGTCATCAGGCGAACTTAGCTTTAGGCGAAGTTAAACCTTAGGCGAACTTAGCTTTAGGCGAAGTTAAACCTTAGGCGAACTTAGCTTTAGGCGAAATTGTCATCAGGCGAACTTAGCTTTGCAGGCGAAGTTCATCAGGCGAACTTAGCTTGCAGGCGAAGTTGTCGGCTGCAGCTACTGTTCGTCCTTAATCATCTTCGTTTCTTAACCAAATAACTCGATTTAGGTATCCACGGAATCGTCTGACCAGCGCCTACAAACCCCAACCATCAAATCGGCCTAACATCGATGTTTAAGGGGTGCGATTTAGGCATATAGGTTACGGGTTCTTTTAGGTTAACAATTAACCTATCAAATGCTAATCAATTCCAGTAATATTTGCTGTTTTAGGTTCGTTTATAACAAACTAACACAGATCTATGATTTCCCAAATCAAACCGAACCTATACGAACGATTTCTAACTATAAACGTACCTTGAACGAGTCGAACTACGAACCCGGTTAAGCCTTGATGTTGTTTTGGTCCGTCGCGACGTTCCAGCACCAACAAGCTCGGGTTTTCGCCTTCGGATCTTGGTTCGGGTTATAAGATGGTGTTGTGTGTGTTTTGGTGGTGTATAGAATATGTGAGAATGAGGATTAATTGGTGATTAATGGTATTTATATTTAGGGATCATGGGCTTAAGCCCATGGACTCTCCTTCCTTCTTTCATAACCCAAGTCCATAACCCATATCCATTACCCAACATTAGCCCGACCCATACCAACTCCTACTCTATTTATTTATTTCCCGATAACCCGAGTAAACTTTCCCTCTATTATTAAGTAATACAATTAATATTATTTTGGAAATTTCGGGATGTTACAAGCTATGATTACTAAGCTTAAACTTGAAATCATTTATCTTTGATTGTGAATGAAAACACTTAGTTTTTATGTGACGCTTGATATAGCATGCTTTGGCTTAATAGGTTATAACACGTTGGTAAGTTTTTCCAGGTAAGTAAACGGGTCCCTCAGTTGATTGGGATTTGTACGAATTGCTTTCCTTAGGCAAGAAACTTACTACTCTTGATATCCCCCTTACAATTTACTACATGTCCGATATCTTTGTTAACATTAATTTGCTTGAAGTAACGTTTATGAAAACTTGTTTATGAATGATTATAGAATACTTATAAAATACTTTCAAGGTTAAAGGTCATAGCCTCGATTGATTGTCTAAGCTATAATTCAAATAACTTAAACATAACTCCTACCTTAGTACGGATACTTAAAATGATAATAAGATAAAGGCAGCATCTTGATCTAATCGCTTATGTGATTATTACTCGATTATGACTTCAAAATTTGCACGAACTTCAAGAACATGGCACGTCGGCTAGTTATGGCAACAGGGCACGCCTTTTTATGCTAAGTGTGTGAAATAGAAGTGAGTTTTGGGATGAAATGGTTCAAGCCTGTCACTCCCCCTTTTATAGGCGAATTTGGTACCCATCGCGATACGCGATGAGATTCTTCTTAGCCCATCGCGTATCACGACACCGCAATTTGACACCGCCTTATCTGGTGGTGACACGTGGCCTTTCATATCGTGCCACATGTTGACACGTGGTTGGACACGTGTCCAGTGACTCAGCATGGTCATCGCGATACGCGATGACCATTGTGATTGGGCTACGCCGCCCATTTCTGGGTTAATGTGCAGGTCCATCGCTATACGTGATGGGTAAATTGATCTCCCTGTCGCGTATCGCGATGAGTCTGTATTTCCAAATTTTTCAATTTTAGTTCTTATACTTTACGAGTTAGTTTATTTGGTTAAATCTTACAGGGTTATAGACGCGATGTTACAAGTTGGGAGTGACAATGACCACATGTAAGAAACTATAGTAGGTATGAATTTATTAGTAGGTGGAATGACTTTTTCATACCCGTTTGTGAGTTTGATAGATTTTAGTACTTTTAGGTGGCGTTTGGTATGCATGAGGCACTATATAACCCGTTTTCTAATAACCCGGCCGGGTTACACGGTTTCCGGTCAGACCGGACCCGGTGAACCGGCGGTTGAACCGGTAAATCCTTGTGTTTACACTAAATCAAAAATTAAACAGGATAGAAGACAGCCAGGATTCGATCTTGCGTAGTTTCAAAGGTAAAGTGTTAAATAAATGTTACTTGAGCCAACCAACAAAGTACAATTGTTGTCTATTTAAACCAAAAAATAAAACATATATGCTAAAAAACAGTGCTTAAGACATTTATGGAAATTAAAGTAGGCTGTTATTAATGTTTTTTTGTTATGATTATTTATGACGTCATCCGGGTCAAACACCGGTCCGTTCTCCCGAGTCGGTCCGACCTTTGACCCGATAAGGCGTCCGGGTCGACGCCCGGGCCGGGTCTGAAAACATTGATTACGTGGGAATAAAAAAAGTGGTGTTTGGTTGTTCAATGGAATGAAATCATCCATTACACATGGAATCTCATTCCATCAAAACCATTCCTTCCCACCCCATTTTTTTTTATTCCATTCCTCCCTCACCCTGCTTTCTCAACACCACCACTTGACCGCCACCGTCGCCACCACCTCTGCCACCGTCGCCACCATCTCCGCCACCTGACCATAACCGCCACCACTATTGTCGCTGCCCGACCACCACCTCCGTCAACGCCGCCCTACCACCCCATCGCCACCACCACCACCAATTTCGTCGCCGGAGCTACCATCACCGTCGCCATTTTAGTTTTTTTTTGTTTTTTTAGTAAAAAAATATATCTATCTTGAGATAGGAATGTTTTTATCATTTATCTTTCATTCATACAATTTTTTTTGGATATCAAACAATATAAAATAATTATTTATTTCATTTCTATAGGCTAACCAAACAAGACAAATATATGATAATTATCCATTTCATTCTCTTGTTCATTCCATTCATTCTCTCATTCATTCCCTCTTTATTCCATTACTTCCAACCAAACATACCCTTAGTTTAATGCTATTACCATGGATATTTTAGTTTTTGTATTGAAAATATGATATAAGATCTCTCGTGTTTGTTTTACTTATTAGTTTATGTGTAACTACATTTGAAAAAAAAGGTTGTGCTACTTCACCGTCATATAACCAGGAGTGACTTTACTAACCAAACTCATTAAAATGTGTAATGATTTTACATAAAACTTAAAATAAATAAAAATTAATAAAAGAATCGCATTTTCTGTTAATGTGATTGGTCCAAGAAATTAACCGTGTCGGGGAGGGCTTCACAAGGTCAGCCGCATTCCCAAGATGTTGGGGCGGGTGTTCGTTGTCGGGTGTTAACTGTGATGATTTGGTCTATGCATGAGCCCATCACACATAGGCGTAACCTTAGCATATATTTTATCTTTTGATTACTTTCACTCACGTACATTATATATATAGATAAAAATCAAATATTGGTGTCACATAATGTGTTGGACTTATGTGTTTGTTAGTATATAATATATATTAATGTGACACATTACTTTATTGTTGCTTGGTTAGCTGGCTCTGATGGTTTCCACTATGTTCATTGCGTATTGTGTGTGTTGAGTTGCACAATTTCAAGTCTATTCATGCCGTTTTTTAGGTATTTTTTTTAATATTTTTACAACCTGCAAATTCAGCATTTAGAATGTTTTTTAGAATATTTACTTCGAATTCCCCTCTGTTTAAAATATGTTTTTTTAAATATATTTATTTTATGAATTTATATTCTGGGTTTAGTTTTCAAACCGTAGCAAACCTAACTAATATCAACCGAATTCGCATCAATTAGCCGTCACACGCTCGAATTTTAAAAACGCCCAGGTTTCTCGATTTTGGTTGTTCCTTTTTTTTAAAAATATGTTCATTTTACGATATTTTTTGTGGGTTTAGTTCCGGTATGCAATGAACATAACTGATACCGACCCAATTCATCTTGTTTCGATCATAAGTTATACGTGTACCAATTTTCAGACGTTTACAGATTTATGTTTTTGTTTTAGTATCGCTGGCGTAGTGAACGTTGATACTGACCCGCCGCCACAACATGGTGGTTATTACCTAGTTACCAATTAACATCCTCTATTTTGTTTGCCAAGAGTTTATGTATTTGTTTTATACAAGGTTAGAGATTTCCTAGGAAGTCACTAATCATGGATTAATTTGGCATCAACGGCTCAAACCGTACGTAAGCTACTCGAATTTGGCTTCTTAAAACTTGAGTGGAGCCGAGCTTGAGCCTAAATATTAAGTTGTTTAGATGAACTCAGGCTTAGCTCAAGTTGTGTTTACACTATTATTTGATTATCCTCATCTAAGTACGCTTAATTGTAAAGTTATCATTTCATCTGTGTCCAGTGTACTAACACGTATTAACCATATTTAACGAATGCTTGGCTGTACCAAGACTAACCGAACAATATTCAAATAGGGGAAACCTAAACCATGCGTGTTTCTGACCTGACCGTTGAAACGTGGTTGGCCACTTGTGGATTCTTTCTTTCTTTCTGTGGAATCGGTTGTTTGGATTCTCTAGCATCGTCGCATCATGAGACGGTCCAAAAATGTCAGATCATGCAATCAGTATTCACCTTGGTTGCAAAATGTTTAATTATTTCATAAATATAACTACTAGAAATGATATTCGCATAAAAGTCTTCATAATATGTAGGTATGAAACTGTATTTGTCCATTCATTTACTTGATGTTATTTGGAATCACATTAAAAGGTTCAAAAACTATATATAACGTTCAACTGTGACTGTGATTCTTTGTAGTGTTTGGTATTTGTTAAAGTTACATAGCCCTTTTGACATCAATCCTTAAAGTACAACAACCGATTTCACGTATTGAATAAATAGATATCTTGCTTTAATTCTAGTAACGACCCGGGTCAACAAGTTAGATAATGAGTCAAAAGAGTTCGGGTTAATTTGGATTATTTCTAGTAACGAGCCGCTTCAATTATCGGTTTTGTAAAGTGTAATAATCCGGTCAACCACCTAACTGGCCAACAAATTTGGGTCTGCACCCAACAAAGATTGTTTGATGAGTTGCTCATTATAAGCGAATTTTAACAGACTTTTGCTATAGGTATAACCTGCAATGTATACAGAAACTGATAGGTACAACTCACAGGATTTAAAATATAATCACCTGCAGGCACAAGTGAACACTGGTTCGGTTAACCCCTATTGTGATATTTTAACAGTTTACAAAACGATTGCGCACACATGGCCAATGATTCTCATAATGCTTAAGTTTTAGGTCCACTAACACAAGATCTTTTATTGATTGTATGTCTCCTATATAAATAGCAGACACACTTACATGACTAATACTGAAAGCTTAATCACATGAAACAGAAACAAAATACAATAGTAAAAACTCTCTTTTAATCATCCAAGTCATCAAACTATGAAAAACACATAGAGAGTAACAAATTGTGTTTGGTACTCTTCCACAGGTCTAAAACAAGGTTTTTAAAGTAAGAATAACATAAAAGATTTGTGATCAAACCAAAATCTTAAGGCCTTCCTTCTTTGGTGCTGGCGTCATGTTCTTGTTTCCAGGGAAAGCAGCGCGTGAAACATTAACAAGAGCCTTGAAGCTATACGGTTCATGCATTGACAGCTCAGACAGAACCTTCCTGTTTAGTTGGATGTTTTCTTTCAGAAGCCCATGCATGAAGTTACCATAATTCACCTGAGAACATTTAAACACAATCAATCAACCATGACCCATATATATAATATACATGAATGTGATAGGATGAAAAACATAACATACACCGTGTACACGAGTGCCAGCGTTAATGCGTTCTATCCAAAGGGAACGCATGTCACGCTTCTTGGTACGTCTGTCTCTATAAGAATACTGAAGCGCCTTTTCTACCCTTTCTCTTGCTATCCTGATGCAGTTCTTTGCTCTTCCCCTGAAACCTTTCGCTAGCTTGAATACTTCCTTCTTGTTCATCTTTCTACACTGTTACTTTACCTATATTGTTATGACAAAAACAATTAAAGCATCAAGTTCTATTGAATCCAGATGAACAGCCATTATTAAGCATGTCTGTATCATTACGGGTGTAAACAAGACATCCCGCTCGCGAGCTACTCAAGATCAGCTCGCAAGAAAGCTCAAACCGAGCTGAGCTTAAACGAGCTCGAGCCTAAAAATAATCCTGTTTAAATGTTTAATACACTACCCCTGCCCGAGCCTGAGCCTAAAAATAAGCTTGTTTAATAAACAACTCCGAGTATGAGCCTAAAAATAAGCATGTTTAATAAACAACCCCGAGCATGAGCTCGAGCCTAAACATAAGTCTGTTTAACAAACGACCCCAAGCGTGAGCCTGAGCCTAAAAATAAGCGTCTTTAATAAACGACCCCGAGCCCAAGCTCAAACCTAAAAATAAGTGTGTTTAATAAACTACCCCGAGCCCGAGTCTAAAAATATGCGTATTTAGTAAACGACCCCGAGCTTGAGCCTAAAAATATACATGTTTAATTACGACCCCGAGCCTGAGCTCGAGCTTAAAAATACGCCTGTTCAATCAACAACCCCAAGCCCGAGCTCGAGCCTAAAAAGAAGTTATTTAATAAACGACCCCAAGCATGAGCTCGAGCTTAAAAATAGGCTTTATTAATAGACGAGCCCGAGCCTAAATATAAGCTTGTTTAATAAACAACCCCTAGGCCGAGCCTGAGCATCATAATAAACTTGCTTAATAAACAACCCCAAGCCCGTGCCCGGGCCTAAAAATAAGCCAACTTAATTAACAACCCCAAGCCTAAAATCAAGCATGTTTAGAAAACGAACCCGAGCCTAAAAAATAAACTGTTTAACTAACGACCCGGAGCCTGAGATCAAGACTAAAATTAAGCCTGTTTAATAAACGACCCCGCCACCTTGAACCCAAGCTCGGGCATAAAAATAAACCTGTTTAATAAACGACCCAAGCCCGAGCTTTACTTATCGAGCTCGAGCTGGCTCAGGAGCCTAACGGGCCTGTTATTAATATAACTTTTATTTAATACTTTTATTATGTATTATATTACGTTATACATAAAATTATTATTAAAAAATACATACAAAATTAACAACAAGCATTTAAAATTAACTAATCTTGAGCCTGATCCGAGCTCAAGCTTGAAAACTAATCACGGACCGAGCTCGAGCTTTGGAAATGGAGCTCAAAATGACCCAAGCTCGAGCTTTCTAAAGATAAAACAAGCCAAGCTCCAGCCTAGTCGAGCTTGGCCTCGTCTTGTTTACACCTATTATACACAATTCATGAATGCCACAATTTGAACCTAGAACATTCAAGATTTTGGGGATTCTAACAATTTTGCAGAAGTGTTAGCAATTAAGTGACAAAATCACTAACAAAACTTGAGAAAAGCATTTATCAAACAGTTGGAGTGCGGATAAATGAACTAGCAAAACTTAAACAACGCATTTCATCAAACAGTTGAATTGCTTGTATAATTTTTATTTAATGCTTTCAATATATATTTAGATTTTAGATCATGTCATACATACAACTATAATTAAAAAAATATAAACAAAATTAACTATAAACATATAAAAATTAACTAAACGAACTAACCCGAGCCGAGCTCGAGCTTGAAAACTAATCACGGGCCGGACCGAGCTCGAGCTTTCTAAAGGTAAAACGAAGCTTGGGCTCTTCTTGTTTACACCGTACGACACACAGGTTTATGAATGTCACAGTTTGAACCTAAAAAAAACAAAGATTTTGGGGATTCTAACAATTTTGCAGAAGTGTTGGACAATTAAGTGATTAAATCACTAACGAAACTTGAACAAGGCATTTTATCAAACAGTTGGAGTGCATATAAAAGAACAACGCATACAAAACATAATAATAATAATAATAATAATAATAATAATAATAATAATAATAATAATAATAATCCCTAAAAGATACCAAATTAGGGTTTCAAATGGACTAATCTTTATTCAGAGATTTAACATTCAAACTAATCCTAACAAGTGATTGAATGATAATTAAATGCGTAACAGACTGGAAATATATAAATATTAATAAATTAAGGGATCAATAATAAGAGAGTATAATAATACAGGCTTTAGTCGTAGCTAACGAGAGAGACGCAGTTACCTTTACGCCGTGAAGTGACACCGGAAGAAGAAAGATAGGGCTTCTTTTGCGGCTGAGGCACAGCTGGGTTTACTTATTATTATGTGTTCAAACTTAAACACTGTTAGTGGCTCGACCTGGAGTCGGAAATGATTCGGGTTTACCGGATTGTTGTTGGTTCACTTTGCGTTTTTTTGTTCGTTTTAAATTGTTAACTTTTTGTTTGTTTTTATTAATTTCGGCACCGTGGCGGACGTAACCGAAACCAACTCAATTCGTGTTGATTTATTACACTCGGGTATTATACATATATTAAACGTTGTTTTAAATATGTTACTTTTTTTTGTATTGTAAGTTATACGAGTTTTATGGGTGTTTGCTGATATAGTCTGTGGGTTAAGTGTCAGTGTTGTCACGAAGCTAACTGATACCAACATAATATTTTCTCAATATATTATTTTTCTTATTATAAGTTATACGAGTCTTGGTATTGCAACGAGTTTAACTCATACCAACCAAATACATCGTCACAGCGTGGCATGTACAAACATAGTTTGAACCTAAGAGCATTCACATCTCATTCCATATACTTTCCCTATAATTTAGTTAAAAAACACCGGGTTATGCTAAATGCACCCCCCCCCCCTCTTGGAAAAACCAACTTTCATATTAACCATTGAAATCATATAATTATCAAATTAGCACAAAAATAAGGATTTAATATTATTTTTTTTACAAGTTGCGTTTTCTTTTTATGATTTCGAGTTTAGGGTTTAGGGTTCAGGTATAGGGTTTAGGGTTCGGTTTCGGGTTTCGGTTTTAGGGTTTAGGGTTCGGTTTCGGGTTTTGGGTTTCCTTTTTAGGGTTTAGGGTTCGGTTTCGGGTTTATGGTTTAGGGTTCGGTTTCGGGTTTAGGGTTTAGGGTTCGGTTTCGGGTTTAGGGTTTGGTTTCGAGTTTAGGATTTAGGTTTTAGGGTTTAGGGTTTCGGGTTTAGGGTTTCGGGATTTGGGTTTTGGGTTTTTGGTTTATTTTGTAAAAGATAAAGTGGTAAAATAAGGATATTATAAATATATATGCTATTAAAATTAAAAAAAGATATTATAAATATTTATAATATTAATATTAAAAATAAATTGATAGTAATACTTGATAGTTTTTAATTTGATATATGTAGTGAAGGTTATCAAATGAAAGTAATGTTGTAGGGACTATTATGTATAATAATAATATTAAGAGCTAATTGTAATTTATGTAATAAGTTCAAAGGGGGGTATATTTCGTAAAAATGAAGTAGGGGGGTACGTTTAGCAGCACCAAAAACACCATTCCATAAATTTATATATCATTTTCAAAATGCTTCCACATTCTCTTCTCTATTCATATCCATAATATAATTCTTTATAATTATTTTCTCTTTTGTCTTGTTATATAATAAATGGTGATTGGAAGATACGTGATATATTATATGGTATGGATCAAAAGTGATTCCCTATATTTAGGTTTTTATTTTATTAACCATATAACTCATCCATATAATAGGGAATGGATTGGAGATGTAATTTTGAAGGTTTTCTTAAAATTTACCATAAATTATATGAGTTTGACAACTTTAGAGAATGAGTTGAGAATGCTCTAAGTTCATGTAATACATATACCGATAAATGAGTTTTGAATAACATATGGTGTGTGTGTATACTTGGTACATATTATTTTTGGTTTTTTGGTAATGGTTATTCTTATTTATAACTAGCAACGAATCATTCAAATACGTTACTGGCAAAATTCATCATATCGGGATACACTCGTCATCCAATCCGGGGGAAACCCTCACTTAATGTCAACGCCCGTGAACACTCGTCCGGTAACACGACAGTACGGTGAGATAACACTCATTTAGTTTAACGATCAAACTAATGAACGCCACTTGATCGTCTAGTTTCTCATCATCGTCCTGGTTCCGCTGAAATTAAATGATGGTAATAGTTATTCTTCGTATTTGTTAAACGAAACTTATTTAAATATTCCGTCTTTGTTGGTGAATTATAGTATTCCACAATGAGTTTAATTTCTGAGTTTGGTGCATGCAGTTCTGCCAAAGATCCAATTAATTCACGCTCTCGAGTTTTTTGTAGTTGTGCACCCACGTGTGATTAATGGTGTTGCCAGTGATTAAAACCGGCAAAAAAATCTCTCGTAACTTGTCATGTGGTTGTGCTTCCCCCAGAATCATGTGATGATTTACCAAACATTAATTGTAACAATATTATTTAATCTTAAAATGATACCATTTTCAAGCAAAACATCACCACCATTTGGCTCAACAAAGCTGTACGAAGCCCTTACATGTCTCCAAGTTATCTTCAGTTTTCGAGAAAACCCGTCTGCCCAGTAGTAAAACCCGAACACCCTCAGAATTGAATTAGAGATCACAAAAATCTCAGTATTCCTTCGTTGAGTCACCCATGCTTCAACACCCACCCACCCACCCAACCCAAGCGTTATTGGATTTGGGTCTCCAAGTAGATTGTTTATAAAATTTAATTTGAGAAGTTACCATCAAACTAATTAGTATTTGTTACATGAAATCCTATAAACTTATTAACTTTCATGTTTTAGATAATAGATCTTTAAACCTAGTTTTGTATCAATAAACCTTGACCTCCTATATGCATATATTCATCTGACCTCCTATCTCGTCTAAGCCACATAATCGATACCACAAAATACCTAAAGCTTTTGAACATCTCACTAAACCAATCGTCAAAGATCATTGTGCGGTGAAGTAGTCATTTCAAATAATTAGTAACTTGAATTTAAGCTTAGTGAACGGCATGCTAAAACAAAAACCATATCGTGGAAGTAAAATCGGAACCCTTAAAACAGTTTTGACGAAATTAATAAAATAAATAAATTTTAATCTCTCATATAAAATAGTATAAATGTTAATATGAATCAAATATTAATAATTAACACTAACATGATTGGGTTGTACTTTGGTTTCCATATTTGGGATGGATAATAAAAGGTAGATTTGATTTTGGATGCTTATTAAGTTATTGTCAAGTGGTGATCTTGTTTAATTTATGGTTTTACCTTTATAGAGTTACATGTGATCCATGTGATTTTTTTGCTTCTTCTTAATTTCAGGTGCCTTTAACATCTATTAGATGTCAGAAATTAAAGACTCAATATACAAAATTATCATTATGTCTGTTAGACCATTTGTAGTGGGTGAGTTTTGTGTAGCGTTTAGGATCAAAACGCGGGGGTACACCGCCTCCCCCCCCCCCCCCCCCCGCGTTATAAGATTTTTTTTTTGCTACGTTGTGTACAAAACGCGGGTGATGGCACAAAAATCAAAAAATGGACCATTGAATGTTACCGTTGGTAATTAAATAAAAAAAATTAATTTCTTTATATATTAAACCAACTGATTCCCAATCAAAACTTATCAAATTTATAAAAATTCCCTTTCAACTCTACAACTCTATAATTCCTTTACACCAAATTCACTATATATGGATCCTCCATCTATATATAAACAGTTTTTCGGGCCCGACCAAGAAGCTCAGGACGTGGAGGAGGAACTGGCGGTTACGAGTGCGATTATGCTCGCGAAACAGTATATGAGTTCCGTTACGGGTGCGATTAGCTCTCCACCCTCCGTTTCAACAAGAGCATATATCGAACGAGATCGTGCCGAAGCCAACAACCGGTTGATGGCGGATTACTTCTGCGACACGCCGAGATACAAGAACCCGAAGACCTTTAGGCGTCGTTTTCGGATGTCTAAAAATTTATTTATGCGCATCACCAATGATTTGGAGCTTGAGTTTGATTACTTTAAGCAAAAGCCTGACGCTCGAGTGACGCTAGGATTCACGGCTATTAAGAAGGTTACGTCAACCGTGCGCGTGCTCACCTACGGAAACACGACCGACATCAACGACGAGTATTTAAAGATGGCCGAAAAACAACTCGGGACACCTTGGAGTATTTTTGTTACGGTACGTTTTGTTTTTTTTTTTAAATAGTTTATCACTTGTTTACTGTGATCATTTATTTTATAAAAATTTTGTAAAATATAGTAATATTTAAACTATATGGACCACATTATCTGAGAGAGCCCAACGTTAACGATCTACAACGTCTTTACGAGGCACATACAAGGGTGCATGGTTTCCCCGACATGATAGGAAGTGTAGATTGCATGCATTGGGAATGGGCTAATTGTCCAACTGCATGACGAGGTCAATTCACACGAGGTGACCAAAAGGGACCAACGGTCAGCCTTCAAGCGATCGCTTCATACGACCTTTGGATTTGGTCAGCATTCTTTGGTGTTCCCGGTTCCAAGAATGACATAACCGTCTTAGAGTAGTCTCCTGTGATGGAGAGTTACATATCTGGGACCGTTCCCGTCGCTTCATTTTGGGCTAACGATAACTTCTACGATCATGGGTACTATCTGGGTGATGGAATATATCCAGAGTTCGCGATAATTGTTAAAACATTCAGAGACCCGATGGATGAAAAAAGACAGTATTTTAAGAAAGTGCAAGAGTCTGCGAGAAAGGATATCGAGAGGTGTTTTGGTGTTCTTAAACAACGATGGCATTATGTTAAAAATTCTTGTCGTCTGTGGTCTTTAGAAAGAATGAGATGTGCTATGTATGCGTGTATCATAATGCATAACATAATCATCGAGGACGAGGGAAGAGCAATATGTCCAACTTTCATACCGGACCAGGATCCACCGCGGACTCCGGCAAGTATGGAGCAACGACTCGAAAACTCGGATTACGTGCGGTCAAGAGAGATACATAACGCACTAAAGGAGGATTTGGTCCAACATCTTTGGATGTATCGGCCTCTGCCTAGTGAAAACGATGATCAAAACGAGGGCAACAATGAAGACGATAATGAAGACAACGACGACGATGGCGAAGACGATGAGAACGACGACGAAGAGGGCGAAGATGACGAAGAGGGCGAATACGACGACGACAACAACGACGAATAGTTTTTTTTTTATTTTCTTGTAATATTTATTTAATAAAATATTATTGTTATTTGATTATTCTTACTAAAAATTAAAAAAAAAAACAAAAAGTGTAAAAGTGACTTGGGGCCACGTGGCGCATAACCCCTGGATGTGGAGAGTTATGACTACAGCCTATTTTTGTACAAAACCATAACTCTGACTGAGCGCCACGTGACGCATAATCCCTGGTAGTGGAGCTTTATGACTACACATGGTTTTATTAAAACTTACAGTCTTTTAATTTCTTTAGATATTAAAGAGAATTTGTTTTGGACAAAGTTTTATGCACAAGCTAGTTTTAACATATAGGTTTCACAAAGTGTTAGGCTTCTAAAAACATTAAGAAATACAAATTTATATAATTGCTACTAACTCTATATAAATAATAAAAATATATATATATATATGATTTATATTTATATATAATTATAAAAACATAAGGTATACAAAGTTTTATCAATGGAAAGCACATTTTTATCAATGTACTTTCTTATAGAGTTATTAAAAATATAAAAACATAAGAAAGTGCATTTTTTATGTTATTCATTATTTATAGCTCTATAAAAAAGTGCTTTGATAAAAAGTTTAAGAGTATTACTTATTTTCCGGTTTATTTAGTTTGTGTTAAAATTGTAAAACCTCTAGAAAATAAAAGTGTTTTGTTTATTATAAAATTGTTGTAAAGACTATCGTAAAACGACTATGTATAGCAATGCTTTATAGGTTACTGTTTATTTTATATCGATTATTTGTTAAAGGAAAATTGGTTATAAATAATCCAAACTATGGCATATTAGTAAATATCCCTTCCAACTTTACACTTGCATGCTGGCAGTACCAACTACATATGCATTTGTTTTAAACCGGCCGCGACTAACGGATGTTAACTCCGTTAGTCTTTTGCTGACGTGGCCATCCGAGCTGTCAATAATTAAATTAGGTGGACGTCTACGTGGCCTGCTGACTGTGTATAACGTATATGTGTAACATTACGTGGCCGGCTCACTTTATACAATCTGTATAATAATACAAGTCCCTAACTCAATATAAATCCCTAACTCAATACAATCCCTAATTCTATCTCAACAACGGTAATACTCTGTAGACGAATAACGAACCCTAATTGCTCGACGATTGAACATCATTAGAGCCAGACGATTGAAACAATGGGTGATAAAATCAATATCGACTTCAAGACTGGTGGGAAATTTGATGTCAATCCTCCTAGATTAAGGTATGTTGGGGGGGGGGGGGACAACATCATTAGGGTTAGATGTTGATAAGCTTTCATATTTTGAGATACTAGGTTATGCAATGGATTATGTTTCATATGAAAAGAAGGAGGATTTGTTCTTATATTGCTTAATACCTGGTGATGGTCGGGTAAAACATTTAAATAGTGATGGAGTAGTAAACGAGATGGCATCTCTGCTTGGAGCTAATGAAAGGTTAGTTATATACGTTCAAACCGAAAAACTAAGGAAACCCAAACCACAACCCAGTAGCCTTGAATCCCAGCCCATTAACACTCAATCCCAGCCCACTAACACTGAAGCCCGGCCCATTATGCAGCCCACTAGCCCCTTAACTCATCCAACAATGCATAGTAAACCACAATCCCAGCCAACCATTTCTCATCCAACATTGAGTCCTGTGAGGTACAGCAAGCTTACAACAAGAAAACAGGTATTTCCAGCTTCACCACCTAGTCAGCTACCACAAATTATCAGTACTTCACCACCAATTGAACTACCACCAGTTACAAACACTTCACCACCAGGTGATAGTAGTTCAGATGAGTTAGATGAAGACTGTGATGATTCTGATGACGAGTCTTACAATGTTAATTTGGATGATGATGAATCTGATGATGAAGAGCTGAGAGATTCAATTGTTTCAAGAAAACAAGTACGTGAAGAGGTTGTTGCAACCCAAAATAAGGTGCTTGAGGAATGGTTGAAAGAAACTGGTAAATTGGTTGATGTAGGTTTGAAAGAATCTGGTGATGCAAGGCCCTCATATGTAGAAACTTACAGCAGCTATGAGGATTCAGATGGTGATGTTAACTCACCTGGAGAGAGTGAAGATGATAACATCAGAGGGAACAAGTACATACAAGATGTTCTAGTTGTAGGTCAGCAAACTGAGTGGGAAAATTTCAAGTGGGTTGTTGGTATAAGGTTCCCTACTAGGGATGCTTTTAAAGATGCTGTTAGGCAATATGCTGTGAAAAATGGTAAAAATTTAGTCATCAGTGACAGTAACAAGAATAGAGGTGGGAGATTACGTATCAAGTGTGTGGCAGGGTGTTCTTTTAATTTGTATTGTTCATTTCAAAAGGGAAAAAGTTGCTATATTGTTAAAGGAGTAAAAGGCAAGCACAACTGCCAAAGGAACATGATAAGGAATAGGCAATTGACATCTACCTTCATTGATAATGAGTTTATGCCAATGTTCAAGGCAAAACCTAATTGGCCTATTGTAGACATTCAAACAGCTGTTAGAGAAAAGTATAAGGTGATCATTAATAAATGGATGGCTTATAATGCTAAAAGGAGTGCTTATAAGAAGCTTCATGGGTCAATGAGGGACCATTATAGTAAACTTGGATCATATATAGCAACTTTAAAGAATGCAAACCCAAGTTCAACATTTGAACTCCTAACTGCCCCACCAGGGTTCCTTAGGGAGGATTCAGATGCATCTTCATCATTGGAGACTTTTTTCAGGTACAATCTCATTTTCATTAGAGTTTATTAAGTTCATCTTGATCATTAGAGTTTATTTTCAGGTTGTTTGTGTGTTTTGATGGTTTGAAGAAGGGATTCCTAGCAGGTTGTAGGAAGGTGTTATGTCTAGATGGGTGTTTCCTTAAAACCTTTCTAGGAGGTATTTTACTGGCTGCTGTAGGTAAGGATGCAAACAACCAAATGTATCCTGTAGCATGGGCTGTTGTTGAAGGTGGAAATAATGACAGTTGGGAGTGGTTTATAAATCAGCTGAGTAAATGTTTAGAGGTCACAGATGGTGGAAGAGGTTGGACACTTATATCAGACCAATAGAAGGTAAGTATATATTCTTTTAACTGTGTCTCAATTACATATATTTTCTAACAATTTTAATGTGACAGGGACTGATTAATGCTGTAAATTTGGTGTGGAAGAATGCTGAGCACAGAAATTGTGCAAGGCATATTTATGCAAATTGGAAAAAAGAGTATAAGGGTGAAGATTATAAGGAGGTTTACTGGAGGGCTTATAATGAAGCTGATTACAATGTTGCTATGAAGGATATGTTAGAGTTGACACCAGATGCAGTTGAAGCTTATGTCAAACAGAACCCTAAATGTTTTTCAAGGTGTTTTCTTGACACTAATACAAAGTGTGATGTAATAGTCAACAACATGGCTGAAACATTCAATGGAACCATAGTTCAGGCAAGATCCAAACATATCATTCACATGTTAGAGGATATAAGAGTGTCAGTAACGACTAGGCTAATCTCAAGGTACACTGAAATGTTACAAAAAGATGTTTTTGTGTGTCCAAGGGTGCAAAAGAAACTTGACAAAGAGAAAAGTTGGGCCCATAAATGTAAAGTATACCCATCATCCCCAACCGTGTTTCAAGTTAGTGATTGGGATGATGTTTCAGTGGATATAGGTAACAAAACTTGTAATTGCAAAAGGTGGGAATTATCAGGTATACCATGCAAGCATGTATGTGCAGTGGCTGGCTTTATGAAAAGGAATTATGAGGAGTTTGTTCATGAAAGTTTTCTTAAGGAAAAATACTTGAAGTCTTACCAATTCACAATTCCACCTTTGCCTAGTGAAAAGTATTGGCCAATTGTAGATAACCCCATTGACCCACCTCCAGTCAAAGCTATGCCTGGACGACCAAAGAAAAACAGAAAAAGAGATCCACATGAAGATCCAAAGAGGCCAGGAAAGTTGACAAAACATGGAGTTCAGATGAAGTGTAG
Source organism: Bidens hawaiensis (assembly GCF_021521415.1). Lineage (NCBI taxonomy): Eukaryota > Viridiplantae > Streptophyta > Magnoliopsida > Asterales > Asteraceae > Bidens > Bidens hawaiensis. Next base: position 194,560 of record NW_027495271.1, read on the forward strand.
TTGTTGCAAGTCAACATTGCACAACATAAGAAAATGCCCTGATAAGGCCAAGGGTGTAACACCCTTGGCAAACATAACATTGTCCCACTCTTAAGCTATCCCACATCGGCCGTGGACAAGAGAGACCACTGGTTCATAAGTAATGTCCTGCCTCTCCAATCACCAACGCGTTTTGGGCAACCAAAAACAAATCCGTGAGCTCTTTGTGGGCAGAGCGGACAATATTTGTGGTACGAAAGGCCGGGGTGTTACAAAGGGCAAAGCCATTGATGATGGTGGCGGTGTTAAAAGATCAAGGGGAAGGCCAAATGGGAGGTCAAACAAAGATTCTGAAAAGTCAACTCAAGTTTCCCAGCAGTCAACTCAAGTTTCCCAGTCAACTCAAGCTTCCAAAAAGTTATCAGGTTCTAAGAGAGCAAGGGAATTGCCAAAAGTAAGGTTCTATCAAGCTTCACAGAAGTCAACTCAAGCTTCACAAAGGTCAAGGGGAAGCACAAAGGGGAAGGCCAAAGGGAATGATGCTTGATCATTTGAATGTTTTTTTCACTGTTTAATGTTTGAAACTTATGTTTTTTGAACCTTTGAATGATGCTAAACTTAGCTTTTGAAACAATATGTATGATGGTAAACTTGTTTGTGTGTTTGATGTTTGAAACTTTTGAAATTGTGTATGTGTATTTTGCAGTCTCTTATTCATGTATTTTGCAGTCTCCTATTCATGATTGTTTGTTAGTTGTTTAGACGGTAGCCTGTTTAGGGAGGTAAAATGGTCAATATGGGCATAATGGTCATTAGGGGTAAAATTTTCATTAGGGGCAACATGTGAATAGGGGTAAAATGGTCAGTATGGGCATAATGGTCATTAGGGGTACAATGCTCATTAGGGGTAAAAATGGTCATTAGGGGCATAATGTATCAGTTGTGATTGGTCACAACATGTGCATCAACCTATGATTAGGGCCAAAATGTCATTAGGGGTAAAATTGTCATCAGGGGCAAAATGGTCATTAGGGAGGTAACATGTGCAGCAGCTTGTTTAGAGGTCAAAATGTATCAGTTGTGATTGGTCACAACATATGCAGAAGCATGTTTAGAGGTCTAAATGTATCAGTTGTGATTGGTCACAACATGTGCAGCAGCATGTTTAGAGGTCACAGCCTGTAAGATGTGCAGCAGCACCAGTTAAAAATGGTCAATATGGTTGGTCAATATGTTGCAGCATGTATCAAATGGTTGAGTTGACTGTTGTGCAACAAAAATGGTCAAAATGTATCAATATGATAAGTCAGCATGTATCAATATGGTTGGTCAATATGTTACAGTCAACTCAAGTTCCCCAACATTCAACTCAAGTTGCATCAGCCTGTTAAAAATGGTCAATATGTTGCAACATGTATCAAATGCTCATTTATAACATATGGTTGGTCAAATGGTCAATATGGGCATAATGGTCATTAGGGGTAAAATTGTCAGTAGGGGCAACATGTGCAGCAACTTATTTAGAGATCACATATGGTCTTTAGGGGTAAAATGGTCAATATGGGCATAATGGTCAATCGGGGTCAAATTGTCATAAGGGGCAACATGTGCAGCAATCAAAGACTATGTATCAAACACTAACAATCAAAATTCCAAAACAAAGATTAACAAACAAACATTCCATTACTTAATTAACAACTAACATTACATAACAAGGTTCCATACATAACATTACCAACACAGATTCAATTGATTGCCATTAACATAATTAACATTGCAAATGTAATATCCACCACATTGCTATGAGAAAGACCACTAAACCTAAAACACGTTATATAAAGTGAGCCGGCCACGTAATGTTACACATATACGTTATACACAGTCAGCAGGCCACGTAGACGTCCACCTAATTTAATTATTGACAACTCGGATGGCCACGTCAGCAAAAGACTAACGGAGTTAACATCCGTTAGTCGCGGCCGGTTTAAAACAAATGCATATGTAGTTGGTACTGCCAGCAGACAAGTGTAAAGTTGGGAGGGATATTTACCAATAGGCCATAGTTTGGATTATTTATAACCAATTTTCCTTTGTTAAATAACCGTCTAGAACATAAAAGTGTTTTGTTTATTATAAAATTGTTGTAAAGACTTCGTAAAACGGCTATGTATTAACAATGCGTTTTATAGGTTATTGTTTATTGTATTTCGATTATTTGTTAAATATTGTTTTTGATGAATTAATTTTATGCACACGATTCTCAAATTACTATTATATATAACATGGCAAGTGCATATAAAGTATTAAATAATACAACCTTTTGTTACTTTGTATAAATGCTAATGCGGATTATTGTTTTTGTCACATCAACAACTAAACAGATCTATATATACATTATTACAACCCATAAAGTAGAACATCAAATACAACACGTATGTAATAAACAAACAAGTTGAGCGTATTAAAAACATAACTTGTTTATTTTATATACTAAGCCTTAGATACAAATAAAACCATATCATATCTTCTTTCTTCTTTTCACGAGCTCTCAAGTGTTGGCCCTTGGAGGATCATTGGGCCATATTTGTCTCTTCTATGTGATGAACTAATTTGAACCCTTTTGTTGTAAATTGTAGTGGTCATTGCCTCTTTACAGCACATGGAAAATGGGATTAGTCAAAGATTATCAACTTTTTTCAATTATTAAAGTTTATTCATGTTCGAGTTTTAGCTAAGTAATATTCATGAGTTTAAGAATAATAGAATATCATGTCAAAAATCATGATCACTTGTGAAAATAGTTATATAAAGATCATGTGATATGACAAACTTGTGAAGAAATTAGTTTTTATAGTTTTTGTTTGTTTAGGAAAAAGGTAAAAAGAAGGCAATTTAATCATGTAATAATCATAATTAATGAGTTTTAATCAATCGGTCGTACGAATAACATCATAGATTAATCATCGCGGATAAAAACATAAGACTAAAATATAATCCTTAAAACTATATAGCATGTCCTTAGTCACCAACCAACTTTTATAATCAAACACGTGTATTCTTTTTTTTAAAACAACATGAACACAATCTTAATACAAATTGTAGAGGACACGGAGTGGTCCCGATTTCCCTAAAACTCTCATTTTCCTCCAAAATCTTCTTGTGAAAGAGAGGGGGGGGGGGGGGGGGGTTGATTCTGAAACTCCTATTTTTCCCGAAAGTCCATCCCGAGTTTTCTAAGCCATTCCTAGCTTCACTCCATGTGCTCTTATAAATTCCTTTTGTCTACAACTACATCATCTATTTTAATACATAATATTAATATGATTATAAAAATACTTGAGAACACTAGAACTAAAATGTCATTCTTTCAGACCTTGTATTTACTTCAATAACTGATATTCAACACATAATCAAATTTAAGTAACAAATCATAAGAACCACATACACCTTCATCTCTCTTATTATATATGCTAAACACCGGCATTAGGCATGGTGGCCGGTGAGTTTTTCCGTATGGGTTTCCTCATGGGAGATTGGGAGGTGCCGGGTTCGAATATCTAGAGCATCAAACTCATAATAGACAGTTAAAATTTCGTTCCTTCTCAAAACTCAACTCATATATTAATAATTGACAGGCCTGATGAATTACCGCAAAATCAAAACACCTTTAAAAAAATGCTGGAACACTAGAAATATTGTGCATGACATTCACTCACTAAAATATTGACTTATTTATAAAATACTCATACAACAAACTAGACAAATAGATTAAAAAGTTTGCTTGTTTGTCAAGTTTGTTTTGTTTGTATGTTTACCTTCTACCTATATATCAAACTCTATAAATCAACTCACCACTCCTTCTTCTTCCTTCTACTCTCTCACCTACAATTTAATTGATTTCTAGGTTTTCAATTTCATTTCATTTCCACTGATAATAATAATAATAATTTACGCTCTTCAACCGCCTAATTACGCTCAACTGCTCATTCAGGTAACCGCAATTACTGATGCGAATACCCTAGTTTGTTGTCTAATTGATATAATTTACGTGTTTACTGGTGTTTGTTGTTAGGTTTAACCGTTTAACTAATTGTTTAAAATTTGATCAACATTTAGCTTCCTGTATCATTTTGACGGTTCATGTTTTAGCTGATTTGTAAGGATTACTGTTTGTATGTATGTAGATAGTGTATTGAAGTTGGACAGATGATGATTAATGTGTTTTAATCGCATTCGTTTGACTTACATGCAGACACTGGTTTAGAAACAGGTTCGGTTTGGTCAACAAAAGTCAAAACCGGTTTATCATTGGTTTCGGTTCCGGTTTTGGTGGAGAAAATTTCAAACCGGTTCCGAAGCTAAAGTTTCAATCAGTTCCAAACCGGTTTCTACATAATCAGTTTCAAACCGGTTCGGTTTTGGTTTGATTTTTGGGTTTGGTTAACTGGTTTATTTGCCCACCTCTGGGCACTAGTCAGTGTGCACTGCTGGCAAATAATAAGGATTAACTGGAGTGGAATTTTTATATTTAATTATTCAAAATTATATATGTAGGGGTGGATCTGGTACAAATGAAATTAACCTAATAAAGGTATAAGTAACTAGTATTATTATTACTCTCTTTTGAACTAGAGTAATTACACTACAAAAATACGAGGTAGAGTAAGTAAATAGTAATTACTCTGGTTATTTGTACGTTTCTCACATTAAGAGTTGTTTGTACACCACAAAAATTTATACTTATAACTAACTTTTCAGAAGAAGTATAATTTTCAAATACTTCAAAGATTTTGATCGAAATTTAGCCAATTTGGCCACTTTTGACCGATTTTTGACTGAGTTTCACTGATTTTGATTGGTGCCGATTTTAAGGCCGATCAGGTGAAATCGAATCGGTAGCCCTCGGATTAGCGATTAATCGGGATTCTAGAATATTGCATGCAGGCTTCATGCATTGCATTTTTCTAATTTGAAAATTTTCAAATGATGAATGAACATAATAATATGAAAATCGAAGATTGCTAAGGGAAAATGGTATGTAATGATCAGTGAAGTGTCTTTATTTTTTGAAAATATGTGCATTTTGTCTTAATCTAGTAAAGGAGTCCATATTTGTGTAGTTTTGTTGTTTGGTACTGGTTTTTAATTCAGCATGGTTTATGGTAATGGATTTGAGCCACTAACTTCATATATATATATATATATATATTTTTGTATCGAGTTTGTTACACTACAGCTGTCATTGTGTTTGTTTATTGGTAATATATGCTCTCCACGATGTAATTGTTTAACTGTGTTTGCCTTACTGGTAAATAATATATTCTGTCTAAAAACTAGGGGTGTGTGGTGTAGTTTTGGGCTAAAACCAAACCGAAAGCCAAAACTTTGGTTTTTGGATTTTTAAAGCCGTTTGGTTCGGTTTTTTATAAATTACATTTGGCCAAAAGTATTTGAGTTACATATTTACTTTTATAAATTACTTAAAATAAAAAATATCTAGGAATTCGGTTCGGTTTTTTCGGTTTTTATTTGCAAAACCAAAACCGAAGCGTTAGTTTGGTTTTTACAAAAGCATAAAACCAGGTTTTTGTTTTATGTTTTGTTTTTTCGATTTGGAATTGGTTTTTTTGGTTCGGGATCGGTTTTGTTGTTTTCTTGCACACCCCATACAGTTGAAACATATTCACCATACGTTTGGTTATCAGTTATCATCAATTATATGAAACACCCAAAATAAGTTTTATTGGTGAGAGCAATGATTACTAATGGACCTAGATATTAATTTTGATTGGAACATTTCCAAATAAGGCAACTTTGCATATGGGTGATCTCCCTTATTAGAAACAATATTATTGATGTTTTATGTCCCTGTAGTAAACATGACCATTGGTGGGGTTTGTGGTGGTTGCAGTGTCACATCAAGATTATTAACATAGTGTACATGGCTCATTATTGCTTATGGTGGTTGTGTGAATAATTAATTGATTTTATTGATTGTTTTCAACTCATATACCACATTTATGACTGGTCATTGAAGCAATGTGCTAGTGGAAAAATGGCCATACCATTGTTTTTTATTAATAAAACTATCCATGATCATGAATGATTTTTACACATTTACTGGTTACTATTTCTTTGAGGGCAAAGTTTTAAAGATTTTGCTTCACAAACATGTGATCAGTAGTTTGATTAGTTCAAATTTGCATTATGTTTTGTTCTAGTCAGAAATTTGCAGGCATTTGTAAGCATGCAACTAACTGGATCCTGTGATTTCTAAGTTAAAAATATTTGTGATTAATGTTTCTTGGAATCTTGTGAGCTGTGAATTCTAAGTTTAACAATGGTGAAACAGTTAATTTGTGTTTGACAATGGTGAAACAGTTTATAAATTACTGAGACTTTTTTTTATTTTAGTTAAAGCTGCTGCATATTTTATAAATGAATACATATTTCAAGAACATAAATTTTGGGAAAGTGTCAGTAAATCTTCATGCAGAATCTAATATTTTAAGAACATGTTTATGTTATATGCAGTCAAAACTCGACATCGTTTGTACAGTGCTTCTACATAAAATATAATTTATTTTCATGAAGTGTTTTATACTAATGTGACTTGAGTCTTTGTGTCTCAGGAAGAAAACAGATCTAAATTATTGAGTTTTGACGAGACTTCACGATCGAAAATGGGATTTTAGCACTTTTCATAAATGCATAGCTTCGAAAATGAGGTACGCCACATTCGATGATAATAACTTATGAATCAAAGAACATCAACGAGTAAATACATGAATGCTTTATTTCAGATTTCAGGAATTAGCTTCTTCACAATGGACTGCTTAACCAGCACTGGTGATAAGAATACATTGAAAAAGTGGTTTTTTATTGACAAAAGGGTTGGTTAAAGATTGATTGACAGCTGTCATCCCCAAAATATTAAGCATTTGAACTTTTTATTTTTAATTTCATCTTTTGATCAAATGGACCTGAGCTCGGTGAATGCTTCTCATGTTCTTGCTGATCCTATTCCTATAAATCAGACTATTTTAGGGTTTCATTCCAGTGTGTTTTCTTGCTCGTTCTCGAAAAAGAAACCTAGTAAGCTTGATGATGTAAGATCCAACGGTTGGCTTGATGCCATGCAAGCTTCTTCACCTCCTCGTAAGAAGATGCTTAAAGATCTTGCAAGTGAGCTTGCTTCTAATGACAATGATCTTGTTTACTATTCTTGGATGGTATGCCTTCTATACATTATAACTTTATAGTTTATACATGTTTAAATTCTCTTATTATTTTGCGGATTTTGTTTTCTTGTTGTTCAAAGCTCAAGTATCCATCGGCTCTCAAGTCCTTTCATCATATTATAAACCATGCACACAAGAAAAAGATTGTGATATTCTTAGATTATGATGGGACCCTCTCACCAATTGTAGATGATCCCAATCACGCGTTTATGTCAGTTGATGTAAGTAACATCTTCTGAATTTTACAATCTTTTAATCATCGAGCTAAAGGTTCTAACTTTTAACACACATCCCTTTTTAAGATGCGTTCTGCTGTAAAAGGCGTTGCTAAATACTTCCCGACAGCTATCATTAGTGGAAGAAGCCGTGATAAGGTATCACATATTCACAGTACAGTGAAAACATATATAATAAATGGAAAATCAGTGAAACTGAAGTCTTACATTGTTTATGTAAAACATGTTTATTCAGGTTTATGAGTTAGTAGGACTAACAGAACTATTTTATGCTGGTAGTCATGGTATGGACATTGTATTCCCAGCCAAAGGCACAATTTCTAACAGCCAAACAAACTATATTCGTTCTACTGACAAACAGGTATTCTATATATTACTGAATTCAAGTTTATATTTTTCTTTCATAAATTGTCTTATGTTTTGTTGAAGTGGTTTCTTTATGTTTTCTTTTGAAGGGCAAGGAAGTAAATTTGTTCCAGCCCGCTAGAGAGTTTATACCAATGATTAATGAGGTGGGTTCTGTTTCCAAATGTTTATCATTTTCTAGCTGATACTAAGCTAACAAAGGGTATAAACTTTAGGTTTTTAAAACCCTTGTTGAGGTGACGAAGGATATCCCAGGGGCATTTGTGGAAAACCACACGTTTTGTACTTCTGTACATTATCGCAACGTTGATGAAAAGGTGAGGAACTCTGTTTTGCATACTGTTGATGTTTTTAAAAATATATTAGCGTTGACATATGTAATTTATAACTGTTGCAGTGTTGGCCTTTGATTGCACAATGTGTTCATGATGTCTTGAAAGATTATCCTCGTTTGACATTAACTCATGGACGGAAGGTAAATATAAACACTGAATTTTTTTAACAAATTTTCCTTTTTGAATGATACATAATCTATAAAGTCATTCATTTGCAGGTTTTAGAGGTCCGTCCTTCGATTGATTGGGACAAAGGAAAGGCGGTGGAATTTTTACTTGAATCACTTGGTACGTGCACCATAGTTTTTTCATATTTTGTGCAAAAATCACTCTATTTATGTTAATATAATATGTATAATTACAGGGCTAAGCAACATTAATGATGTGTTTCCAATTTATATTGGAGATGATAAAACAGACGAAGATGCATTCAAGGTATAAGTCTAATAGTTTGTTTCAACAATGTTGTTTGATCAAGTCGTTGATTATGTTCCAACTTCTACTAGGTTTTAAGAGAAGGAAAGCGTGGTTATGGGATTCTGGTATCTTCGGTGCCCAAAGAAAGCAAAGCTTTCTTGTCACTTCGGGACACTTTAGAGGTCAAAGAGTTCCTTAAATCCTTAGTTAAATGGAAGGAACAAATGTCTAATACTGACATATGACGCTTATTAGGGTTTCGTTTTTTAAACTTTTATTAATAAGCCGGGTTAAGCCTGCGGGAACCACGGGCTGGGCATGTTATCATTTTGTCTGTGTTATTTAAAAATTCAAGTTATGTGTTTATTGGTTATTATTTTGTTTCTATTGTCCATTTGCAATGCATTGTCCAATATGTTTTTTATATTTTGCGTCTTACATTTTAAATACCAGTTTGGATTCATTGCATTTTATATTAATTTGTGGGCCCTCAAGTCTTCAACCTTCATCCTATGTTGTCGGTAAGGCGGATGGGCCCACCAAACATTGTTGCTGGAATTGTTAAATTTAGGTTTAGAAAGACGTGTGAAATGACAAAACCGCATTATTTAATACTGTGTTTAGACCATCCACAATGCAGAAGTTTGTGGGTTGGCGGACACCTATGTGGCTTGTTGGTGATGGGAAGCCAAAGGCTGCGCATTGTAAATTTGTAATATATGAATAGTTGTGCTAGTTTTGAGCTTGTGAACTACATCATAGGCTGGTGGCTAGCCTTATGTGGGAAACCATATTTAAGATGAATCATATGATTATGTGGTGTGAAACATGAGTTTTGATTGCTATCTTCCTTTATTTCGCTATGGATCCCACTATTGGCCCAACCTACTTCCTCTTGTTTTCTTAGCCCACATAAGTTGAATGAAGCCATAAATTTCAGAATTGACACCGAATTTGTGAATTACTGAAACAAATTTACTAGTTGGTAAATGATAATATTAAAATTTTTATTTAATAAAGCATTCTATAACATCCTAAATTTTATAATATTAAATCTAAATTTTATAATATTAAATAAAGAAAGATTTCGTTGAATGGTCCGGCATTTAATAATATTAGCTAATATTAAACAAGAACGGATCATGGACTTAGATTAATTAAGATGGATTAAGGGTAATGGGCCTTAGGTCCATGAGCTTTAAGGGATATAAATATCCCCTTAAACCATCTTAAAACCCTAACTATCATTTCCATCTTTCATAAATCTCTACACACTCAAAAACACACATACACTACACCTCTTACGGCCGAGAGAGAGGGAGCGGATTCGAGTCCAAAAATCAAGCCGACCACTATTAGATCTTCAATATACGAGATAACCAAGCAAACCGCGACCACACCGAACGTATAAAAGGTATGTTTTGATCCTAAAGATTTCGTTTTTATAAACGTTTAGTCTTGAAACTTAGAACGGGAGTAGATCGGGTATAAACGAAACATAAAGTTGTAAACTTGATGATAAATACGAGTGTAATGAACCCGAAAATGGAAACGACTCGGTTAATGAACCCTTAACATTAGTATTGAACGTTTTTACCATAAAGGTCCAAACTTTGCGTCATTCCGGGCTAAGTTTTATCCAAAAACAACCATAGGAATGATCGCGGGTTAGTCAAATACCATACCCATGGATTTCTCGGTAAAACGACGATGATTTTGGGGATTTAGGATGAACAGTGGCGGCTGCTGCACAACTTCGCCTGCAGACGAACTTCGCCTGCTAGCAAGTTCGCTTGCAAGCAAGTTCGCCTAATTGATAACTTCGCCTAAGGCTAAGTTCGCCTAACTGACAACTTCGCCTAAGGCTAAGTTCGCCTAACTGACAACTTCGCCTAAGGCTAAGTTCGCCTAACTGATAACTTCGCCTAAGGCTAAGTTCGCCTAATTGATAACTTCGCCTGGCATAAGTTCGCCCTTGACAACTTCGCCTGGCATAAGTTCGCTTAAGGTGTAACTTCGCCAAGTTAACTTCGCCTGATGATAAGTTCGCTTAACACTAAGTTCGCTTACAGTAAGTTCGCTTAATGTTAAGTTCGCTTATTGTTAAGTTCGCTTAATGATAAGTTCACTAGAATTGGCAAATTAGAAAATAAATGAAAAACCTAATGAAAAATGTGTTAAGACAGTTAATGGAAATAAAATTTTTCCAAGCTGACCTGACAGCTCGACCCCAGCCAGGGGCTCTGCCTCTTGGACCATGCTAGGGGCTGCCGCCCCTAGACCCCGCTGCCAGGGGCGCTGCCCCCGGACCCCCGTTCGTTGTGGGTTATATAAAGGTAGAAATACAACATGAGTAGTAGTAGTTAATTGATACATGTAAATATTATACAGTTAGCCGTGCACAGCTCAAGAAGGGAATAACGATTAACGGAGAGCGTAACAGGATTCAGGTGAGTTTCTAGCCCCACTTCTGTGTTATGTTTTCGGGGCTGTGTGCATACTCAATATGTTTGTTAATACGCTTATCCTAAGAGATAAGTGTATGCCTTATGTGGATAATGTGAAATGTATGAATGATTGCTCTTTATAACGTAAGATATGAAAGTAAGTTAGTACAAAAGAAAGTATGAAAGTAAGTTAGTACAAAAGAAAGTATGAAAGTATGAAAGTAAGAAAGTATGAAAGTACGAATGAAGGAATATAAGTTTATGTGTATTGTATAATGTATGATTAACTAGAACTCACTCAGCGTAGATGACTTTTAGTATGCACGCAGGTGAGTAGGATGAGGCAGCTCGCTTGAGGAGACACGTGGCACTGAATAAGAGGCTGGCATCGGAAGACTCAAGACATTTAAGTCTAATGTTTTGTTTATTTTGAAAGACAAGATGTTGTTTTAAGACAAGATGTGTTTTTGTTATGAAATGTTTTATGAAAGCTTTTATATTCCGCGAATGTTTTAATTAACTCTGATATTTAGAACTGCGTTTATGAGTAAATCCAACACGAAAGTAGGGCTACCGGTAACGGGGCCTTACACATTCAATTACTAGATTTTACTAATATGTTAGTGAGTTTTGAAAATATATTGTTTAATTTGTGTAATATTTAAGTAATTAGAAAGTATAATTTCTGAAAGTTAATGGTTAAAATTTGTAAGGTTGTACTTTGTTTGTAGTTCTTTATTTTGTTAAAACCTGTATATTACATCTTTTCAATATATAATTAGTTGTTAGACTATCTGCAATACTACATCCAAGAGTTAATAACATAGTTGTTAGTATTCAGGCACATAAACAACAATCTTTCAATGTGAACCAACATAGTAGAAACACATTAAAACCAAAAACATAGAAAATGATGATCACCATTTTGAAGTTCAAAGTGAACTGAAACCCAATCCATTTTCAGTTTTCATACAAATGCATGAAAAATAGTAAAACCAAAAATAGCATAAGCCACATGTGGGTTGGATTGCCAATTACAAAGTCCAAAATACTAATAACAAAAAGGATGCAGGAGTGTTGGATTGTAGATTAATGTTTCACCACCCATGATCATTTTGAACCTAATAACCAACAAATGCAAGAAATCAATATAGTTAACAGTGTTACATATAATAATAAGTAGTAGCTGCTGCTTAAGTCATAGCAAACAAAATAAAAAAAGATGGCTGCAGGTTGGTACCTTTACGTGGTGCATAGCATGGAGCCCCTGGAGGATAAAAACGCCCTGGTACAATTTCTATATCCGTGCGAGGTAACACTGGACGCTTATCATACTTAGTGGGTCTTGTCACCAACTTACCATTTACAATACCAAGATCCGTCTTTTCTGAGATAAACGAACCAAACGTTCAGCGAACCGTTTATGAACCATTTGGCGGGAATAAATGAACAAACATGAACAAGAAATTCCGTTCAATCAGTTAAACAAACAAACATGAACAGAGCCCGATAATGTGTTCATGAACACTTGTTCATGTTCGTTTGTATATGCTGTTCATAAAAGTTTTTTGTACATTTATTCATTTTATCTAAACATTTAAATTATTTTAATTTATTACCCTTAACATAAAATAGGAAACCATATTCTCAAATTGTTTTCATTTTCTTTCTAATTATTCACATTAATGAATCCATCGATTTCAATCTATAGGCTCCGTCGTTTTATTTGTGTTCATGAACCGTTCACGAACACATTCATTCTTTAATGAACGAACACAAACATTAAATCTAGTTTGGGACGTGTTCGTGAACTGTTCATGATCACATTATTTTCTTAACAAACAAACATGACAAGGCCTTGTTCGTGTTCGTTCAATTCGTTTGCAGCTCAATATACCACCCACCCAAGGACAAAAACATACTTTTAATTAAAAAAAACACTCTTCTCTCACTTTTGAAGCTTTAGCAAAGAGATAGCTTCTTATGCAGTTTACTTAGTTATCATGGCAGTACTTTACAAAAGACCAAACAATTCAAATATCTTAACAAGTGGTTACCAAGAGGGGGCCTGCGGCGGACTCGCCCTCCTTTCGCTAGTTTTTTCATTTCTGCGCATAAATTAAACAAGATGAGATTGCAGATATCTTGATTAAGTAAAGCCGAAAGTAACAAAACCAATTTATATAAGAAAGTATACCTATATATTCGAGCACGCGATAATCAGAAGGGAGGTAGTTGTAAGGCTTTTTACCTTTACCTGTTGATTATATGTAAATATATATAAATTGCTCCTGACAAAACATATAGAAAAGAAAATTAATAGATTTTGGATCAACAAGTGGTTACCAGAAGCCGCAGTTACTGGTGCAGAGTCCTTTTTACCTGTTATCGATTAACAAGAAAATGTCAAATTAACCCAAATACATTGCGCGCGCCAAAGCCACATCATCACCAAAAACCAAACTTTTTTCGTATTTATTTCTTTTTATCTTGGATGGGTTAGTTAAAGCCTATATGACAGTGATGTGACATTGTGACAAGGACGTTATGCACTTTTTAGTAAATTCACAACAGATAAACAAGTTGTAACCAATATCTTTGCAGATGACAGATGTTGAACATATAATTATAATATATGTTTCATAGCTTTCAAGTTTCAACATCTAATATAAACCGAAGAGAGTGACTGAAGAAAATATAAACACAACAACAACAACTCAACTCAACTCAAGTAAAACAAAATCATACAATATATGTAACATATTAAGCCAAAACTAATTGTTGATTAGCCAAACATTGAAGAAAAACAACTACACGCACAACAACGAATTGAAATCAATTTAACGCAGTTCATGCCACATAGCATACAATCAAATTCAAGTAAAACATAACCAACCATATATACGACATAAGTAATTGTTGAAAGTTACCAAACGAAACCGAAAAGAGTGATTGAAGAAAAATAATTATAATAAGTGTATCAATTCAAGTTAGAACAGAGTCCACACATAAGGGGCTACAGCTTGGTAGTCTCCAATGGATTGGTCGGACGTATAGTGTGTTGAATGATTTAGGGGCTACCTTCTTACTCAGTTAGGCCTCTTTTGGATTCAACACTAGATTGTCAAACAACCGGTAAACCAAAATAAACTAGTAAACAAAACCAACTAAATTCATATTTTTATTCATAATCAAAATATTAAACAGGCTTGCCTATTAATTTATAGGCTTAAACATGCATATACAATACCAATCCACTATCCTAAAAACATGTTTAATAAAGGTTAAGAACGTGTGAGCATGAACATGCATGGAAGAATGGGACACATGAATAAAGTACGCACCGTTGTTTCGGTTGACGGTGAGAAGGATGCCGAAGCAGGTGAAGGTGATTGCTGTAAGTAGGGTTTGTACAGAAAGTAAGTTTTGAACATTGATGAGGTGGAAGAGGATCATGTTGAATGAATCAAACATGGTGGTAACGTAGATTCTTAAACTCCCGCCAAAGCTTTTCTACTTTTTATAAATTATCATTCTATTGTAAGAAAAATATTGTGGTTAATTTCATAGAATAATAACCAAAAAAATATACATATTAAAATTAACTAAATATATATTTATATAGTGGAAAAATATATTTCTAAAAATAAGTAAATCTTTATACATATGTTTTCAAACTTATTAAACTTTTATACACATCTTTGGAACTCCTAAATGTTCTTGGTACATGATGCGATTTTTAGACTATATATTGACTTTAGATGTCTCATTTTTATAGTTGTTTTTGGGCAGGCCATTCACTTCCAGATATATCAATCGTTATGCTATCATCATTGAAGTGGCTTATAACGTTGATATGCATCCACAAATATACCTATACCTGCCTTGAATATGTTATCACATGCTTCGTGTGATATATTGCATAATCACTATTAAAGCTTACTTTGAATGCATAACTGGTCACAATGAATTCCAAATTTTTTTTAACCATTTTACTATGTGTTTCAACTCTTATACTCGATCATACCTATCTATAAAGGATCCATAGGCATGCCATTGAATCTCCAATAACGCAACACCATTTGCGGTGGTGTGAGCAACCACAAGGTATCCTCTCATCATCTCATGTGTGCTTGTGGTAGCCCTTGGCCATTACAATATATGTTAGAAGACATATGAATCGGTTTTAAGACAATTATGATACATTGGAGTATGTAGGCTTTTTGCACACATTTGTTTATGTATGTTGATTATGTCATGAGCTCGATGAGTTACTAGTTTTTGTTGTGTTCTACATTCTTTTGAAATGCCTCGTATATATTCTGTTAGTATCATATGCATGTTTGTTTATTCATATGTTTGTGATGTTTATCCATTTGTTTGTTAGTATTTAGGTAAACACACACTCTTAATCCTTGTTTCATTACTTTCACAAACTTGACATCTTGACTTCCTTAGTATAACATAAAAATAATCACTAATATGTATTTATCTTTAAGACCTATAATCTGTTATCAAAAAATTAATACACACTAAAACATTCATTCTTTTCTCTAAATCCCTTAAGAAAATAAGTTAGGTTAAAACATTTAATTATACTGATAAAAAGTTAAGCAAATTATATTGTTCTCATTTATTATCGTATTTATTAGGCCATGTGTTCGGTCTTTACAATTGTAATTATTCATCTAAAGTTACATATTTTTTTGTTAAGTAGGCATTTCTTTCCCCAACTATCATTTAAGATCAGAGTTAATTGGTGACTCAGAGTACCATATTTCAGATATTAAACATTACAATTTAAAATGGTAAAACTATATAAACGACAACCGAATTTAAATGTTAAGATTAACTTAGAAAACAGTTAAAGATAACATATTATATTACATGTTACTCGGTTTGTGTTTGAATACTGAATCAATAAATATGACATTAATATGATTAAAATTTATTTTAACCAATAATGTGAAATGTTTAATTACATGTGTCAGTTAATGCAAAAAAAAAAAATTATATTAACAACTTAAACAAAAGAAGATAGTAGATCAAAATCTATGTGTAGTTTCTTTTCATTCCATTTGTTTTTTATTGCATATTAGTTTATTTAAATTTTAAATACATTGACGGATTAAACGATGACTCAAATCAAACCTCAACTAGAAGGATAAAGTTGGATCTGTCTTATTACTGGCCCACAGATCCTAATATCCGTTACTTTCTATTCCATAAAAAAAATAAACATGAAAATTACATTAAAAAAAATAGGGGTGTAAACAAATCAAACCGAGCCCAAACTCGTTCCTGCTAGACTCGAGTTCAGCTTGTTTTAATATATAATGGCTTGAGCTCGAGCTTGGCTCATTTAAAGCCCTCTTTCTAAAGCTCTAGCTCAACCCGTAAGAAATTTTCCAAGCCCAAGTTTGGCTTGAGCTCGAGCATGACTCGTGTACTTTTTATTAATTATTTTATTTGTATTTTTAGTGTTTGTTTTTCTTTTTTTAATAAAGGCTTTCTTGTGTGTTAGGCCATCACATTCTTCAAATTTGGGGAGCCACGTTGCTCACTCTGACCAGTTTATGTTGGTTTAACCGGGCTCACATTATCTTCAGAGTTTGACTTGAGTGTTCCCCCGAGAGATCATACCGTCGTTTACCACTTGACATTCGTTGTGTCACCACAAGAGCAGATTTTCTGAAGTAACACACGATGAGATTAAAACCTAGATAGACTCAAGATTCAAACTGACAACATCATAAGACCTGCCTCAAATCCTTAGTTATGTATATATTTGTAATTATTATTTTTATATATAATACATTGAGGAAAATTAACGTGTAAATAAAATTAACGTGCCAACTGTGAGAATCAAGTAATGTAATTATATATACAACTAGTGTAATTATGTAATTATAGTGTAGTGTAATTACAGCATGGTGTGACAGTATTCACGTTAATTTAATTTCCAGTTGCCCCAATGGCCAGAGAAGTGATAGGAGACCCAAATGTCCCGGGTTTGATCCTTGATCTCGACCGGATTTTCCCAGAGTATCAAAACCTGTCGTGCCTTCGGGCGGGGTGAGCACAACTGGGTTTTACTGGAAACGCCAAGCCAAACTCTGTCGCCAACGTGAATCCTGATCATGTCAACATAGTTGGTCTGAATGGGGTGGTGGGGGCGCGAATGCGCTCTGTGATCTACTAACACAACTGGAAAGTCACCGTTCTAAAAAAATTATAAAAATATATTAGCATAAAACTGATATAAAAATGCTTGCTTGTATGAAGCTCAGGCTCGAGCTTATTTATTAAATGTGATTCAATAATGCCGTATTTTTAACAAGCCAAACTTGAGTAACTCGCAAATGACTCAACTCGTTTATGTTTAAAAAAACACTTGTATTAT
The DNA here is from genome assembly GCF_021521415.1 of Bidens hawaiensis. Lineage (NCBI taxonomy): Eukaryota > Viridiplantae > Streptophyta > Magnoliopsida > Asterales > Asteraceae > Bidens > Bidens hawaiensis. The sequence continues at coordinate 211,984 of NW_027495271.1, forward strand.
ATATCATAATATCATCATCATCATCATCTTCCCCAAACTCCACACCTACTATCATCACTTACTTGCAGATAAAAAAAAATGTCCAGTTACTTCATTCCTCACTGCTTCTTCACTCACATCTTCTTCCATTCTCCTTAAGGTAATCAATAATCATCCACTACAATTATTACAGGATATAATAATATAATACTTCTAGTTGACTGTTGTTAATTTTTTTTTTATTTGTTAATTGATCACCAGAATGACCGAATAACAACACGGTTACCGCTACGATCCGTATTCGTCAGTACTTATCGCAGATCATCCTCTAGTACTCAAATCCGAGCTTCATACACTGATTACTCTGCTTCACCTAACACCGGTAGATCAAATTGAAGTTTTATTTGTTTAATAATTAATTTGTGGATTTAGTTGTGTTAGTTAGTTAATTGATGTGGTTAATTTGTAGGTGGAAGGACTGAATTAGATGCTTTGTCACAGTACAGTGAAGTCGTTCCGGATACCGTCGTCTTCGATGATTTCGAGAGGTTCCGTTTTGATTCCTTAGGTTTTTTTTGAGAATTTGAAAGTTTTTGTGTAAACAAGGCGAACTGAGCCTGAGCTCGTTAAGGCTCGAGCTCAGCCTTAACGAGTCGGGCAGTGGGTACCGACTAGTGATTAACGGGATTAATCAGGATTAGTCGGATTGGAATTCTATATGTAATATTTCAAAGTATAAATATTCAAATACTTTAAAGATTATGACCGATTTTGACTCCAATTTGACCAATTTGGACCGATTTTGATCAATTTTGACCGACTAGTCCGAATAGGTGAAATTTAATCGGTGACTCACGGATTAGCGAATAACCGATCCTGATTTGTACAACCATGTATATTTTTATAATTATTTACGACTATATTTATAATTATATATTTTATGTATAATATAATATGCATTACTCAATTATTTTATCATAAGTTTATGCATAATAATAGTTATTATATAAATGCATCAAATAAAAATTGCATACCTAAAAAGCTCGTTTAGGCTCGCGAGCCAGCTCAAGCTTGATATGTGAAGCTCGGCTCAATTCGAGTTTTTAACAAGCCGATCTCAAGTAACTCACAAGGGGCTCGGCTTGTTTACACACTTAATTCTGACTTTTGAGGACATAACTTTGTGCTGATAAAAGTAAGCGTTTTTAGGTTTCCTCCAACTGCTGGCACTGTTAGTTCATCTCTTCTGTTAGGAATTTGCAGCCTCCCTGATACAGCTTTTAGGGTAAGCAGATTGTATATGTTTGCATGAATTAGTGTTAACAATGCCTTCAGTTAGTGAGCCTTATATGTTTACCTTACGGTTATAGGGTGCTGTGGATACTGCATTGGCAGATAAGGAGTGTTATGGTGTAGAGACACCGAATGCTCGAATGACATGTTTTGTTAATAAGGTGGATCGCTTTCTGTTACAACTTTATATTATGCATTCATACAGTTGGTTTACTGTGTCTATTGAATGTTTATGACTAAAAATTGGCAAATAAATAAATAATAGGCGTTAGTAAACGTTGGTGCTGAGCTATCAAAGCTAGTGCCTGGTCGTGTTTCAACGGAAGTGGATGGTCGCCTTGCTTATGACACACATGCCATTGTTGGAAAGGTATAACTTCGTGTATGGCAATGTCAATATTTACAATCTTGCCCTCAAATTCCTGATTTTACTGATTTGCAGGTGGAAAACCTGTTGCAATTGTACAATAGTATTGATGTCCCTGCAGAGCGTTTGTTATTCAAAATTCCTGCAACTTGGCAAGCGAGTACACAAGATATTATGTTATGATGATGCTGTTAGAGAATCATTCAATGTATATTACATAATTGTTTTCTTCAGGGAATTGAGGCTGCAAGATTGTTGGAATCTGAAGGCATACAAACACATATGACCTTTGTCTACAGGTATGAATGAAACTATTAAAGTGATCATAAAACTCAATACTTGTAAAGTATAAATAACTATAAAAGGGTTAATAGTAAGATATAAGATTCATAATTTTGGACTACCTGCATTCTGCATGATAATAAGATATAAGATTACAAGGGGAGAAACTTTAAAAAAAAAAGTAAGAAAGTAGGTCTTACCTGCGTATGGTCAATGCTAACTTGTTGACCACTTTGTGCTTCTGCAGCTTGACAAAAGCTGCAGCTGCTGCTCAAGCTGGTGCTTCTGTTATTCAAATTTTTGTTGGTCGCCTTAGGGTAATATGCTCTTATTTCTTGTTTAAAAATATTGTTTCAATTTCAGTATGGTGTATGATTACTGGTCTAAACTTTTAGTGCGGTATGAAATGGGTCATGTCATTTCAGGATACATAACCCAGACTGGCCCACTCATAAGTTAACGGGTTAAAATTGAATAAGTCATCTGACCCTAATTTCTCACATTGTCAGGATTGGGCCCGCAACCACAGTGGTGATCCTGAAATAGAAGCCGCTCTTAAAAGAGGAGAAGATCCGGGTTTGGCGTTGGTTAGTCTCATAACCTATTTTTATAAATTTCTTTTTCTTTATTTTCATTAAGATATGCTTTTTTTTTCTTGCAGGTGACAAAAGCTTACAATTATATTCACAAATACGGGCATAAATCAAAGTTGATGGTTGCATCAATCCGAAACAAGCAGGACGTTTTCAATGTTTTAGGGTACATCCTATTTGTCACTCATTATAAAACATTATACTATATATATATTCTGGCCCGATAAATGATCATTCATCATTGGCTACTAAATTATGCAGGGTTGACTATATTATCACTCCTTTGAAGATACTACAGGCTCTTAAGGAATCTGTGACTCCCGATGACTATAAGTATACATTTGTGAAAAGATTATCCTCACAATCAGCTGCTGCATATAACTTCACTGATGAAGAGGTATTTTGATATGTTATATTACACTAACTGCTAGCCCTGCTTGCGGTGCGCACATATGATGTATATATGTGTGAACCCTCGGGTGGGCAAAAGTGAAATTGCACTAATTTTGACGTTATTTTACTAATCTCGTGAAAATAACGTTAAAAGTGACGGACGGTTAATCAGGCATCATGTAGTGGCGTTGATAGCCGAATGACAAGGGTACATGCACCGATCAGCCGGTGTCCCGATGATTGAGTGCTATGTGCCTTATGTCCAAGGCTTGATGCAAAACTACTATCGAGCCGGGGGTCTCACCGGAAGCAGCCTCTCTATCCTTATGGGGTAGAGGTAAGGCTGTCTACATCTTACCCTCCTCAGACCCTATTATAGCTTTGCTATTGGTGGGATATACTGAGTACGATGACGACGATATTACACTAACTGCAAAAACTAATATTAATATATTTATAACGAACAATGTTTGTGTTGTACTTGCAGCTGGTAAAGTGGGACCAGTTGAGCTTTGCTTCGGGTATGGGGCCTGCGGCTTTGGAACTCCTTACATCCGGGATGGATGGTTATTCTAACCAAGCGAAGAGGGTGGAAGAACTGTTTGGAAAAATATGGCCGCCACCAAACGTTTAAATCTGAAGTTTGTCGACTCATCCACGTATGTTGTTTATGCTTTGTAACCCTTGTTTGAAAACATCTCGTATGTTGTCATTTAGGAGATTGTCATAATGTTAAGAACCTTGATCAAATCAACTTGTTTCGTTAGACCACGTTAATGTATAATTTAGAATGATGTTTTCGATATAATAATGACCTGTTTGGTGTTAACCTTCTGGCCAGCGTTAACTTTGTTATGTTGGATACGTCTAAATGTAAATACAAGTTTCGGTTTGAACATAATGACTTGATGCATAGCGGAAGTAGACCTAAAAAAGAAATTTCTATATAATTTCTAATGTCTTAGACCCTTTTTATACGGTAGATATAAACGTGTGACGTTTCGTCCTTTACTTATAAACCCCGTAACTTCAGAGTTTAAATTTTGCCATTCTAGCTCATCTGCTTGTGTTTAGTTGATCCAAGTATGAGTCTTTTAACACATGGATGACATTTGTAAATTAAATTTCTACTTATAGCTTGTTTGAAAAATATTGAACACTGATTCAAAATGTATAAAAATAGAAGGCAAGTGCCCTAAAACACATTTAAACATATTGTTATGTGTTCTGTATTTTCTCTTTTACCACACACCTTTTTAACTGTCCTTATATTTCTCCTACACTCTTTATTCTCAATTCACAAAAATTACTATACAAGTAACCAAAACTCAACCAAACTAACAACCACAATAAACATTTACTCAATGAGATCCCAAACATCACCCGATGTCGAAAACCCGACTCGCGCACCTCTTCTCGACACTATGGCTATGTCCCGACCCTAGAGGCAAGTGATCAACAATCTCAACCTCAAGAAACCAACCGAGAACCGAGCAAACCCGTTCTCCTTTTGATATCTGGGTTGTTGGCCATTGGCTTGTTGGTGGCTTTGATAGTCGGAAATGTGCATATTGAAACTCATGATAATAATGATGCACCATTGCCCGAAAGGAGGGATCCAACCGAACAAGGCCTTTCTAAAAAGTCGTTTGGGTTACCGGTCGATACACCTTCGTTTTCGTGGACTGACGACATGTTGAGTTGGCAAGCTCCCGTTTTTCATTTTACTCCTGGAAAGAATTGGATGAACGGTATGAATGTCAATGGCATTATGTCATGATTCGCAAAAAATATTAAGTGAATACAGTAAACTTGTTAAATTTATCTTACACATAAAACTAGTGTGTGCATGGGTAGATTTTGGACTCAAACCGAATCAAAAGCTGGAAATTCACTTTTGAGTTTTTGAAAACATTTTTTTTTTTTTTTTGGCTTTTGGTTCCTTCGTAGTTTTTTTGGTATTTCATTTGGGCTGCAAAAGAAAACGCCCACAATAATGATTTTAGGCCTATTTTTTTTCAAAAAAAAAATAAAAAATCATTATACATTCAGGCTAATATATTTTGGTTATAATATATATTAAATTTCTGTAAATACTTTTCCAAAATTAAGAATGAAAATTCATAAATTTGGTTCATATTGGTTTTTTCGCTTTTAGTTACATGCAAAACCTAAACCAAACAGAGAATTCTCTTACGAGGACATAATCACATAATACAAAACTGTCTGTTTTCTTTTGAGTTTGGTTATTTCGGTTACATATCCGTTTCTTCAGTTGCATGTCATATCATACATGAAACAATACTGATTTATTTATTTTTCTGTATTTCTTCTTATTATATGGTGAACTGGCAATGCTTTGATGGTGGAAATTTGTGCTTTATATTCTTGCAGATCCAAATGGTAAGTTCATCAATTGTAATTAAATTAAATTATATTACTATTAATTAAATAATTTGATTTTTGTGGGTTAATATATTTTTATAATTATATTATAGGTCTTGTATATTACATGGGATGGTACCATTTATTTTACCAATACAGCTCAGCGGCCCCGGTGTGGGGTCTAATCGTATGGGGTCATGCAGTATCACGAGACATGGTTCATTGGCGACACCTACCAATTGCAATGGAGACCGACAAATGGTACGATGTGAATGGTGTATGGACCGAGTCAACAACCATTCTTCCAAATAATGAACTTGTTGTACTTTACACCGGTTCAACTAATGAATCGGTTCAGGTTCAAAACCTAGCATACCCGGCCAACCCATCTGACCCCCTCCTAGTGAACTGGGTCAAGGACCCCGCAAACCCGGTCTTGTTACCACCAAAGGGGATCCACAAAAAGGACTTCCGTGACCCCACCACGGCCTGGCTCACACCTCAAGGCAAGTGGCGTATGGTGATTGGATCAAAAGTAAATAAAACCGGAATCGCGTTAGTGTACGATACCAAAGGATTTCAAAAGTTATGAACTTTTAGACACGTGGCTTCACGAGGTGAAGGGTACGGGGATGTGGGAATGTGTTGACTTTTTTCCGGTTTCGAAAAATGATACCGGGGTTATCGGACCCGGTATAAAACATGTTCTTAAAGCTAGCATGGATGATGATAGATTTGATTATTATGCAATTGGAGATTATAACACGAAAACCGGAAAATGGGTCCCGGATAATCCAAAAATAGACGTTGGAATTGGTTTAAGATATGATTATGGGATTTACTACGCATCGAAAACGTTCTTTGACCAAAACAAAAATCGAAGGATTTTATGGAGTTGGATCAAGGAGACCGATAGCGAAAGCTCGGATATCAAGAAGGGTTGGGCTTCCCTTATGGTAAAAAAAATTATATCCTTTCAAATGAACAATGTTAATAGTAATATCTTGGGCTTAACCCCAAAAATACATACCATATATGTTCTTTCAATATTCAATTGGGCTTCTTATTGTTAAAATTTGGGCTACTTATTCTTAATATTGGGCTATGTTTTAGGCGGTTCCAAGAACGGTTGCGCTAGATCCATTAACCGGTACCAATTTGCTTCAATGGCCCATCGAAGAGTTGGATAAACTTAGGTCCAATCTTAATGAGTTCAATGAGGTTAAACTAGAGCCCGGATCACTTGTTCCACTTAATGTGGGCTCAACATCTCAGGTATGTTATAAATCTTTTAAGCCCAACTTAACCATCAAGTATGGGCCAGTCTTTTGTATGTGAAAAGTAACTTATGGATGAATTATCTCATTGATAGGTTGATATAATGGTCGAGTTCGAGTTGGACAAGAAGATTACCAAAAGTTTACCCAGCAAAGGCTCTGTCCCATATAATTGCGGGGGTCACGGTGGAGCTGGTGTGAGAGACGCGTTAGGCCCATTTGGTTTGTTGCTTCTTGCAAACAAGAACCTAACTGAACACACGCCGGCTTACTTCTACATTGTCAAAGACAAACATGGTGATTATGATACATTCTTTTGCATAGACCAATCAAGGTATTGTTTTTTTTCCCTTGTTTACTTAACTCCAGGCGTTTTGCGTGTGCATCAATGATCAGTTGGTGCACATCCCAAACGAATGGAACGTATGGGGGTTTCTAGTGTCATTTTTTTTACTTATTGTTGGTTAATGTTGTTTTTGGCTAGGTCTTCCATTGCAAAGGATGTCGATAAGTCGATTTATGGTAGCACGGTCCCCGTTCTTAAAGGCGAAAAACTATCCATGAGAATTTTGGTAAATTTTGTTTAATAAGTCGGTTATGCTACTCCTATTTAGAAATGAGAATCTTAAACAAAATAAGCTTTTCAAAGCTCAATCTACTAATGTTGAGGCATTCGCTAGGTGGATCATTAGATAGTCGAAGGTTACGCACAAGGAGGAAGAACATGCATTACCTCACGTGTTTATCCAACAGAAGCGATCAACGATGACGCTCAACTATTCTTATTCAACAATGCCACTAAGCTTACCGTGAAAGCTTCGCTCAAGGTATGGCAAATGGGCATCACGTCAAAGAACGAAAGCGGATGGGCTTGGATCGGTCCGGCACTTATCTTACTAGCTGTCTTTCTCTTTGTGGCATGGACATGGCAAAATCAGAGAAAGAACCGGTCCTAAGTTAGAAAAAAAGTGGCCCGACCCAAACTCGGGCCCTTAGCCCGTACGGTATCGCGTTGGGCTTCCGGCAATATAAGTTGAAAAGACTCCACAAAATAAGATGATGAAGTAGACGGACTGCGGATGGCTAGTTTGGGCCTAGCATGAGATGTGGGCCTGAGGTTGATGTTGAGTAGATCATTAAAGGGTTGTCTTTCTTTTACTTTGGGCTGTCCTGACCCATATGATCTAGCCCAATACTTTTTGTAGACATTTGGTGAATTTATTTATTATGTTTATATTCATGTTAAATATCCTCTATGGTGAATAATGATGGTAAAAAGATACAAGGATTATACACATATTAGCAAACTAATTTAGCTAAAGGAAAAAGTATTTGCATACATACACACATACACTCACATGTCACATAGGGTTCGACTAAAGTAGTTTTTTTTATATGTTTCACATTACCCTATACTTGTTTTTCAAATGTTCATTACGCGTATGACAATCAAATGCCACAAGTTTATTGAACAGTTTTGTAAAATGGCAAGTAAAAATATCGCGAGTCCTTTGACCTTTATCATATGTCATACTTTCAAGTCTCGATTGTGACAACGAACATCTTTATATTATAATTTGGTTGTTTTAGAATGTATTTTCATTTTCTATTTTAATAAATGTTGCTCTCAAAGAATAACTCACATGGATGCACAAGCTCAATGGTCGATGAATGAACCCATCATAATGTGTCCTAGATCTGATAAAAAAAACTACAAGAAAATTTCAGAAGTGCTCCATAGTCGATACACAGATCAATGATAGCACAACCACACACCAAGCACGACGTCAATGTCACTGTCAAGCCATACATCTACATGATGAATAGTTAAGTTATAGATATATTAGCTTTATTTGTTAAGCGTTCATGTCACACGTTACTAATTATAGGTTAAGTATTCATGTTACACGTCAAACACAACCAATGTCACAGTCAAGCCGTACATTACACACACATATATATATATTTATAACGTCTATATATGTTGAGTGTTCATGCTACACATTATTACCTACATAGTCCTAAGCATGTAAAACAAATTAGCATTCACTTTATTTCCGCAATTATTATATGAGAATTCTACTAAAGTTCTTTCGGCATATAAGACATGTCAATACTCAATATGTCATGTAAGAATACGAGAAGAAGCAAACAAACAAATGTGTCGGTTGCAATATAATTATTTGTGAATTGGAATTGAATGCTAATGAAGTCGAGTATATTACATGATTTTAGATCAAGCATCTAGACAATATTATTTTTATTTAGAGATATCACCTGATTGGCTGATCGTGATATAATAATATCCTAGTCATTTTCCAAAACAGGGCACGTAATGTTTAAGTTTCCATCAAAACTCTTTCTAAATGTTTTTTTTAAGAAACAGCTAGAATGCAATTCATTTTCACACAATGTTATATTCTTTTTAACGGCTAATTTGGATTACTGGCGGGTCACTAACCCACCCGATCATTTTTATTTTTCGAGTACTGATGACCAGCCTCAGGAGAAAACCCATCATAGATGAGAAAACCCTCTGATCCAACCTGAGACCCTTTATTTTTAAATTTTATTTTTATCACGGGTGAGACTTAAACAAGCTCTTTCCATTTTTAAAAAATAATCTTTGGATGATTCATCTCAACTGAACGTATAAACCTCCATGTTATAATAAAGTAACAGTAACAATAAAAATCACAAAATATACATTTTATTTTCACATTTATTATCAAACATACACGTTAGAAAAATGTGATTTATTTTATTTGTTTTTACAATTTTTATGATATTGTACAGTATTTTCACTTTCATATTAAAAAAATAGTTTTTTTTGGCGAGAATGCGAAAAAAAAATTTATGCCTTAATTAATAATAGTTTTTTTAACTAGGTTTAAACAGTTAAATTTTTAAATGAGCTAATTGAGTTATGATTTAGATTGTACATTATTTTTATTTTTGTAAAAATAGGTATGTAGAGTTCAGGGCTGGCTTTTGAGGTGTGCGAGTCGCACCCTCGGCCGAGTCATGTTTTTTTGGAGGCCAAAATTATGTGTGTATATATATATATGAAAAATAAATCATATATAATATAATTGAATTTGATAATCTTAATATTATCGGGCCCAATTTTTTTTATTCATAGTTCATTTGATAAAGAATGTGTAACACCCCGGCTAAAGCGGAATACGCCCGAGTGTGACGTACAGATTGCTCAAAATACATGTGACACTATTAAGTGACAATAATATCATTAATTAATTTAAACATCATGTACACAAGTTTGTAACAAGAAATACAAGAAAAAAATACAAGAACAATTAACAACTTGTCCATTTATTAATATAACCTAAGTTCTAGCGTCCTCGTCACGGCAGCATTCTCTAAATAAGGTACCTGTAGCATATATATAAAATAATGTCAACTAAATGAATAGTTGGTGAGTTCACATATAAATACATAAAAATCTACAATTCCATGAACAAGTGTAAATGAGCAAGTAAGGTCCTTTCCAGTTGGGATTGTGCACCAATGTACTCGGATAATAGCGCAAGTAAGTGTCATTTCCGTTGGTAACAACCAACGTACTCGGATCGGGGGTCCCTATTCCACTCATAACATCGAGGTCCTGAGTGCATAGGGGGGCGTATGATCATACTTAATGAGGAAACCATGAGCACGTAATCTTTGAGCAAGTAAGCAAATAAACACACAAGTCCATGTAACGAATTGTAGTTTGTAAATAATAATAAAACAAAATTGTAATGTTGATAGGATATATATGTTACCCCAAAAATGTGTAAAAACGTTAAAAAAAGGGGGTGTGAGAAACTCACCTTTGAATTGGGATGACAAACTTGACAATGAAACGAAAGCGCGTTATATGAAACCGAACGATCGAATCTCACGAGCTAAAATAATAAAAACACAAGAATTACTAACTAATTTTTATGGAAATTACATAATGTTAGGAGAACAAATCATCAATTAACCATTAACTATTAATTTATTTGATTTTATTATTATATTTTTGCTATATTTATTATTCTAACGTTATTGTTGTTTAAAAAAAATTAGCTTATATATGTTGTTACTCGATATGTATTGGTCTTTTTATTTCGGTTCAGCCGATGTATATAAATTCTTCGAGACGGTGTTGGTAGAGAGGTATTTTTAAAATTAATTATTAATGTTCGTGCATATTAAAGAAATTATAATTAAAATACCTTTTTTAAAAAAATAACTTTAATAATTACCTTCCTATTATTATATCAAACAGCCGTGAATACGAAGTTAAGTATTCATATGATACACGCAAAGGAAGATTAAAAAAAGATTACAAGTTACGAACATTAATTAGGACATTGATTTATGCTGTCAGGTGTACGTTATCTTTTACAACCTTATCATACTAAAGTGCGCGTATTGTGTGGTGTCAATTTTTTGACTGGCTTTGAGCTGTCACTAACTATACCCACATTACCTGTTCTTTTCTACAATTTCATTTCACTCCCTAAGGTTTACGTATAACGTATATACACACTTCCAACACTTAACTATTGAAACGCTTACTTAAAACTTCTTTAGTGATACTTAGAACGTGCTTACCGGTTAAACCGAGAACCAACAATGTCTCTGGTTTAGACGTTTAGTTACTGAAGAGGTAGGTCCCAGCAGAGCCCAGTTGGACCCGCAAGACTCACCTTAAACAGGGACGTCTGCGCAGAGACCAACTGGATCCGCAGGACCAACCATGCTCAGAGAAGTGACGTCCTTACGCGCAGTATGCAAGCTGGTCCCGCAGGAAAAGCCTCCCATGGTGAAGGACTCCGCCTGTTCCCGCAGCCTCGGATACAAGCCATGAGGGAAGGCCACCCGCGCAGCATGGCTACACGCACTAGGCACTTAACTCTCCCCAGTGTCACCTGAAGGAATGAGCAAAGGCGGGAGGGGGAAAACTCCCGCCTAAATGAGCCAGTCCGTATGGAGGATCTTTTGTGTGATACCTGACGAGGTACAGACAAAAGATCTGACCAAGAATGCGACAGCTCACTGACAGCAGCATGGCAGACAGCACGCCACAGCACTGTGACCAATAGCCGCCGCCTACCCACCAACTCCTGCCATACCACGTGCCTAGCCTGTAGTTGGCAGAAGAGGAAGAGTGCACGACACGCCTGCTCTGTGTCAGCCGCTACCTATCCACCACTCACAGGCAGGGCACGTGCATAGGTTACAGTTGGTAGCGTGTTGGGCCGGCTAAACCCCTTGGAAACCTACCTTCGGCTATAAATACCACAAATGGTATGATCATATCTTACTACATTATCATCATATTATACCTGATATCTGCTCTAGCAATCTCTTAATATACTTTTATATTTAAAGAGCAATCTAGTCTGATTCTCACGCCGGAGGGTGGTCACAAGGAGGAACCCCCCCCCTTCTCAGTGACGAGCTCACGGTGTCTGTTTTGCAGGTTATCAGAAGAACCATCTTCCAAGGGTCTAACCCCTCGTGGGAAACATCTCTCCAACCCCCAGGTTACCAGTAATCTGTCTGGGGTCTGGTTAGTGTTTCTTCATTGGCGCCATCCGTGCATAAAGCTAGAACTACAATTTTCTCCAGTTTTTTCAAAACTTTATACAAAAGATGGTTAGAGAAATTCCGGTAACCACAACCCCAGCTATTGGGGGGAATACCGGCAACACAGTTTTTACAAACACTACTCCGGCTACCGAAGCCGGAGCAAGTGAAGTAAATTTTACGAACACTACCCCACTTACTAAAGCAGGGGCAAGTGCAGTAAATGACCGCCTACTGGGATCCACCGATACCCAGTTTGAAAAACGAAGACTCCCCCGCCAGACTCTCGACGAAGTCAAGGCATGGGCGGAGGCACGACAAAAGGAATTCCAGGCTGAGTTGAACGAACGCTTGCGTTCCGTGCAACAGGCCGACGAATTCGAATACTGGGAGGATGACTCGGAGGAATCCGACTCCGACGCGAACCCTCGTCATAAGGCAAAAGGGAAGCGTAAAGAAACGGAAACCCAACCGAAAAGGCATTTTGGACAAGCCTTCAAACCAAAAAGCATAGATGGAAGTCCACGAGACTTCTCTAAAACGTTCAGACCAAACGTTACAAATGCAGGAACGTCCAAATTTGCACGGGACATTGCTGAAGCAATTGCCCCGAAGAGTGCTAAACAAATGCCTAACATAGGCACATATGACGGCCTATCTGATCCAGACGACCATTTGAACAGGTTCATAGCGGGGGCAACCGTTAGCAATTGGACGGAACCCACGTGGTGTTTGTCACACCCCGACCAAAGGCGGATTATACATCGGGGCGTCACATATTGTTTCATTACCCGTGACACTATTGGTGTCAATATTTATTAATACACATTTTATCGCGCACGCGCAGCGAGGAAAACAAAGAACATAAATCAAACATAAATCATTATATTATAAAGCAAAGTATTCGATCAACATAAACTCGTCTTGATACATTTTAATCTAGGTCCAAAATAAAAGAAAACTTCCTACGTGTCCACAAGCTCCAAAACAGCTACTGCAAACCTGAACATGTGTTAAAATAAACGTCAAACACTTGCGTGTTGGTGAGAAATCAAGTTTAATGCAATACAGTAAAACTGCGCGCAACACGTGTATGTCTAGAGTTTAGCAAGGGTGTAATCAGATTGTGATCAAGCCTAAGATAGATCATAGCTCATAGTTCAATCCGTGCTCCCAATTGAGCACAAAAACGAGAAAACATACTGTGCAAGTGTAAACAAAGAAAACCGTAAACGATTGGTCTCCCGTGTTCATCCAATGGATCCATGAAAACTTCGGAATAGGCCGAACAAAGCGGTTAATGATACACACATACAAATAACAGCCAAGTAAACATCCTCAACACATGGGACACTGCGCGACTAAAGTTCATAAACAGTTTAAGACTCTAAGTATGTATAAACACATGAACATCCCAAAACATTAAAAATAAAAAGGGATTAGATACGAGATAACTCACTTGATAAACGGTGCGATGAAGATAAATAAAGCAAGAACCAAACAAGCAAGTTAACCTATAAGTAAAGATTATCGGTTTAACGATTGGTTTTAGTGTCTAGATTATAACTAACCATAGGTAATATGCATCGAGTTACTTAAACAAATTATAAACATTTACTAACCGAGATCTGGGCAGAAAAGAAAAGAAAGAAAAACAGAGGCAAGGAGAGCTGGAGTTATGTTGACGGCTACGCTGCGAAGGTCTTCAGCAGGGAGAAGGAGAAGAGATTAAGTGTCTGTATGTGAAATGTTAAAGAAAAGGCTGGGTATAAATAGGCAAACCCTTGGGAACACAATCCTGGAAAAAGGGGAAAATATCACACCAAATCTAAGCAAAAGATATGGCAGCAGGAAAAGGGGGAAAAAAGCTGTCAGGTTACTGTTCACAGCACATGGGATATGTCAGGCAAACACTGTTCAAGGTAAGGAAAAGAAGATCTCAAAAGATATTGTCAGTCACCTTTTTCTGTCAACCAATAGGATTGATGCGCATGCTGCGCCGAAAGCAACTTTTCAGACAAAGCAAGTTAGGTCAACAGCACAAAAGATACGATATCACCAAAGGTAAACGGCTGGATAAATCAAGATAAAAGACACAAGACTTAGCGCGAGAAAGCTGAGTGCGTGAGCGCGAAGGCACACACAGAAGGCTGTCACAGACAAACCTTAGCGCGTTGCGGGAAGAACCACAAATCCTTAGCGCGTCGCGGAACGAACTGAAATCCTTAGCGCGTCGCGGGAAGAACATAAATCCTTAGCGCGTCGCGGGAAGAATTACAATTCTTAGCGCGCTGCGAGAAGAACTACAAATTTACAGCGTGTCGCGGGAGGATCTACAATTCTTAGCGCGTCGCGCGGAGAAGTATCATTCTTAGCGCGCCGCGGGAAGAACTATAGTTCCTAGCGCGTAGCGCCGGAACAGTCAATCTTCACGCAGGCTTCCTTTTAGCGCGTGGAGCTGCGCAGACATCCTTAGGCGGAAAGAGCCAAAAGACAAGCAAGGAGTTAAGAGAAAAAGGGGTTCATGGCTCAAGGGTTAAACAAAAAGGGGGGGGAAGGCAAGAGAAAAGGAGGCGGGACGGCGGAAAGAAAAGAGAAGAAGAGGAAGGAGAGGCGGAAGAAACATTTTAAATATATATATACATAAAGATTTATTAAAGGTTAGATTTATAAAGATTATAATTAATTTTTAAATCATAAAAAGAATCGGATCAGAAAACGGGTATCTGGGTCGGGTCGGATTCGGGCAGATGTTACAGTCTCCCCTACTTTAAGAAATTTCGTCCCGAAATTTATCTCCAAGTAGGATGCGCAAAGAAAAGGTACGGGGATAAGGTCGATCAAAATCGTTTTCATTAAGATTAAGCGTGCAGTCCATGATTATAAAGTTTATTAAAATAGTTTCGCCATTAGCCAATTCAACAAGTTTTCCTTAAGCAAAGTGCGCGGTCGCGCGAGCTTCTGCTCAAACGCGCGAGAAATAAAACTATCGGCACCAGTAACAAAAAGTATAGATGCATAAAAAAAAAATGTACCATTAACTACGTCAATAAATCGCTTGCGCTCGGTGCGCGGTTATAAGTTTGTTAGCGCGTCACTTGGTTCAAAATTTGGTTCACCGGATTCGCTTGAGTAATCTGGACTTGTAGCCTCGGGCACGCGTTCCGGAAATGACTGGGATCACCGCAGTTAAAGCACGATCTTGGTTGGGGATTCTGGTATGTTGGTTGTGGGTTCTGCGGGTAGGTTGGTGGTGTTTGCACAATTGGGTTGGCGGGAGGGACTCTACAGTACTCAGCAGAGTGACCAGCGCGGCCACATTGGTTACATTGCCTACACGGGGCTTGAGTTGGGTGATGAAATTTACAGGTTGGGCAGAAGGGCTGATTTCCTGTGTAGGGTTTCTTAGTTGGCGGGGCAGGAAGTGCAGGATTAGTTAAGGCATAGTTATGGACTACAGGGGGAGTTGGGTAGGTAGACAATGGGTTAGGCGCGTATACTGGAGGTTGGTAAAGGGGTTGCTGGACGAGTGGGTTAGTAAGCGCGTAAGCTTGATGATTGGTTTTGCGCCTTCGTTTATGGTTTGAGGGTTCTGGCTTGGTTTCTGATGGTTCTGGGTCAGTCTGGGTGGGTTTGGTCTTTTCAGTTCCCCGCAGGAACAGGGTTCCTGCTCTGACATGGTTGTCGCTGAGCACAGCGGCCAACTCGATGGCGTCAGAGAGGGTTACTGGGTTTCTCGCCCATACCGAATCTTGAATTTCCATGGGAAGACCCCCAAGAAATTTTTCGATGGCTCGGCGGGAAGGGGTAACAAGGTGAGGGACAAGCAAACTTAGTTCGTGGAAGCGCGTCGCGTACTCGCGCGCTTCGCCACTGTACTGCTTCAAGTTCCAGAATTCCTCTTCGAGGCGCTTGACTTCGTTGGGAGGGCAGAATTCTCGCGTCAGAAGTTCCTTGAATTCCTCCCAGAGCATGCTAGAAGCAACCTCTGCGCCACGCGCATGAGCTACTCCGTTCCACCAAGTAAGCGCTCTAGATTCCAGGACACTTGAGGCGTATAAGGTTCGCTGGTTTGGAGGGCAATGGGTATGGAGAAAAGTGTTTTCAATTTTCTCGAGCCACTGGAGCATTATGGTGGCTCCTTCAAGTCCTGTGAACTTTGGAGGTTTACCCGCATGAAAGGATTTAATATTGTAACCAGAGCGGTTGATATTGTTTTGGTTTAAGGCTTGTGCTATCGCGGCGGCCATTTCCTGGGAACGTTGCTGCCTACGTCTGCGCGCCGGCTTCTCTCCTCTGATGACGAGCTGATAGTGGAGGCATTCTATAAAAGTTCTAGTTTTAGTTTATCATGTTGAGAAACCGTTTTAGCGCAAAGTATAACCTTGTTAAAGCTTGTTTCGCGAAGCTAGTTGCTAACAAAAGTTAAGGTAAAGTAAATGACTTTATATGCAGACTTAATAAAGGTAATAAATTCGAATCGAGAATCGACCATTCATGTATCACCATGACCTTCCGAATTCTCAATTTAAACAAAATATACGAGCAAACGGGTATTGGAGATTGACGATTCATGTATCACCATGACTTTTCAATCCTCAATATAAAATATAAGTAAATAAGCATTGGAGATTGACAATTCATGTATCACCATGACCTTTCAATCTTCAACTTAAAAATATAAAGTAAATGGGAATTGAAAGTCAACTATTCATGTATCACCATGACTTCTCGGATTTTCAATTCCAACAAACGAACATAAACAAAAATCGAAAGATCGCGGAATAAAACATAAAATCATATACTGCGCAGGCGCGAGCATATTTATAAATAACGAGTAATTAACAATAAGCGCGCAAACACGAGATTTCTCTCATGCGCGAGAGGGGACTTAAGTTTTCTAGGTCGTTACGTCTAACCACCTATCCTAAAGTCAACGAGCTCTGATACCAATCTGTCACACCCCGACCAAAGGCGGATTATACATCGGGGCGTCACATATTGTTTCATTACCCGTGACACTATTGGTGTCAATATTTATTAATACACATTTTATCGCGCCACGCGCAGCGAGGAAAGCAAAGAACATAAATCAAACATAAATCATTATATTATAAAGCAAAGTATTCGATCAACATAAACTCGTCTTGATACATTTTAATCTAGGTCCAAAATAAAAGAAAACTTCCTACGTGTCCACAAGCTCCAAAACAGCTACTGCAAACCTGAACATGTGTTAAAATAAACGTCAAACACTTGCGTGTTGGTGAGAAATCAAGTTTAATGCAATACAGTAAAACTGCGCGCAACACGTGTATGTCTAGAGTTTAGCAAGGGTGTAATCAGATTGTGATCAAGCCTAAGATAGATCATAGCTCATAGTTCAATCCGTGCTCCCAATTGAGCACAAAAACGAGAAAACATACTGTGCAAGTGTAAACAAAGAAAACGTAAACGATTGGTCTCCCGTGTTCATCCAATGGATCCATGAAAACTTCGGAATAGGCCGAACAAAGCGGTTAATGATACACACATACAAATAACAGCCAAGTAAACATCCTCAACACATGGGACAACTGCGCGACTAAAGTTCATAAACAGTTTAAGACTCTAAGTATGTATAAACACATGAACATCCCAAAACATTAAAAATAAAAAGGGATTAGATACGAGATAACTCACTTGATAAACGGTGCGATGAAGATAAATAAAGCAAGAACCAAACAAGCAAGTTAACCTATAAGTAAAGATTATTGGTTTAACGATTGGTTTTAGTGTCTAGATATAACTAACCATAGGTAATATGCATCGAGTTACTTAAACAAATTATAAACATTTACTAACCGAGATCTGGGCAGAAAAGAAAAGAAAGAAAAACAGAGGCAAGGAGAGCTGGAGTTATGTTGACGGCTACGCTGCGAAGGTCTTCAGCAGGGAGAAGGAGAAGAGATTAAGTGTCTGTATGTGAAATGTTAAAGAAAAGGCTGGGTATAAATAGGCAAAACCCTAGGGAACACAATCCTGGAAAAAGGGGAAAATATCACACCAAATCTAAGCAAAAGATATGGCAGCAGGAAAAGGGGGAAAAAAGCTGTCAGGTTACTGTTCACAGCACATGGGATATGTCAGGCAAACACTGTTCAAGGTAAGGAAAAGAAGATCTCAAAAGATATTGTCAGTCACCTTTTTCTGTCAACCAATAGGATTGATGCGCATGCTGCGCCGAAAGCAACTTTTCAGACAAAGCAAGTTAGGTCAACAGCACAAAAGATACGATATCACCAAAGGTAAACGGCTGGATAAATCAAGATAAAAGACACAAGACTTAGCGCGAGAAAGCTGAGTGCGTGAGCGCGAAGGCACACACAGAAGGCTGTCACAGACAAACCTTAGCGCGTTGCGGGAAGAACCACAAATCCTTAGCGCGTCGCGGAACGAACTGAAATCCTTAGCGCGTCGCGGGAAGAACATAAATCCTTAGCGCGTCGCGGGAAGAATTACAATTCTTAGCGCGCTGCGAGAAGAACTACAAATTTACAGCGTGTCGCGGGAGGATCTACAATTCTTAGCGCGTCGCGCGGAGAAGTATCATTCTTAGCGCGCCGCGGGAAGAACTATAGTTCCTAGCGCGTAGCGCCGGAACAGTCAATCTTCACGCAGGCTTCCTTTTAGCGCGTGGAGCTGCGCAGACATCCTTAGGCGGAAAGAGCCAAAAGACAAGCAAGGAGTTAAGAGAAAAAGGGGTTCATGGCTCAAGGGTTAAACAAAAAGGGGGGGGAAGGCAAGAGAAAAGGAGGCGGGACGGCGGAAAGAAAAGAGAAGAAGAGGAAGGAGAGGCGGAAGAAACATTTTAAATATATATATACATAAAGATTTATTAAAGGTTAGATTTATAAAGATTATAATTAATTTTTAAATCATAAAAGAATCGGATCAGAAAACGGGTATCTGGGTCGGGTCGGATTCGGGCAGATGTTACAGTGTTACATGTTCCAAATGACGCTGGTGGGGGCTGCTAGGGCTTGGTTTGATCGTTTACCCCGGTTAACCACATTTACGACTGGGCAGACTTCCAGCAGAAGTTTAGCCAACACTTCAGGCAGCAGCGAAAGTATACCGAGGAGCAATGGACAATCCTCAAATGCACACGGGAAGAAGATGAATCTCTGCCAAACTTCATCACTCGCTTCAACTCAAAGAAGTTAAGTTTGGGCAATATCAGCGAGGATCTTGTTCGCAGCAGCCTTCATCCAGGGCACGCAGGACCCAGAGCTTATCCGGACCCTAACGGGTAAAGATGGAATGCCATCCACATGGGATGGCATCATGACAGCAGCCAAACGCTATGCGGAAACGGAGAAGCAACTGGGTAGAGACCTTCCGCAGAGCACAAACCTTTACACCCAGAGGACGAGAGAGGACAACGTCCTCACCGCCCGATTGAACAAAAAACGGAAGCAAGGCATTTGGCAGTCAAGGGTAAACTTTGACACCTCATCCGGCTTACAGCACCGATTGGGTGAAAGGGATAATGTAAAGCCGCACCGGAACCCCAGATGGACGCCACTTACCAAAAGCGTCACTGACATATTTGCTACTGAAGAGCTCCCATGGCCAAAGCCTCCAGAAATCCGACATCGTCACGATGCTGATCGGAGCAAGTACTGTGACTATCACAGAACAAAAGGCCACAACACTGAAGAATGCATAGACGTAAAAGACATGGTCGAAACATTCGTCAGAGATGGGACGCTCGCGCACCTCGTGGCGAAATAAAAGCTAAGCAGGCAGGCAGGTGCGTGTGGAACCACGGCTGGGGTAAACACGAATAAAAAATCAGCTTCAATAGAGACTACATGCTGCGTAAAGAACGAGATCCCGAAACAGGTGCGTGTGGAACCACGGCTGGGGTAAACACGAATAAAAAATCAGCTTCAATAGACTACATGCTGCGTAAAGAACGAGATCCCGAAACAGGTGCGTGTCGGCTCGATGGCGCTCCCATCCCAACAACATGGAAGGGAGCTCATTTACACAGTTTGCATGTAAATCAATTCCAATTTGTAAAGAAAAGGCCAAGAGCCACTTCTAATGGAAATGATTCTCTCTAGAACATCGAAGCTGATGATTTTACATTTATACTTTTCTGGACACTAATATGCCGGTTTTCACCGCATAATTACGTGAAGTCATTGCATGGGAAGGCGGTCCTACCCGCACGAACCCAATAACGTGACAAACCTTCACGCAGGTCAGTTGAAGGGGAAAAAGTTCAGCACCCAAAAATGAAAGTGCCGGTCTATCCGCATGAATCATTAAGGAAACTGAATAATAACCTGTCAACAACCGCGCGTCGAACGGTTAAAACTATCCAACACTGGACGACATTCACATTACGTGAAGTCGTTGCGTGGGAAGGCGGTCTTACCCGCACGAACCCAATAACGTGGCAAACCTTCACGCAGGTCAGTTGAAGGAGTTCATCCCATTAAATGAAAGTGCCGGTCTATCCCGCATGAATCATTCGAGGGAACTGCACCAACAACCGCGCGTCGAACGGTTCAAAACAAAATTCTTAAAAAGATGAGAAAAACCTACACGCAGGTCAGATAAGGGTAAAGTCTTGCCATCCTACTAAGTGCAAGTGACGGTTCTACCCGCACAATCACGAAAGGGGAAGCAAAACTTCACACCTATTATCAACCACGTTCAAAGGTTAACTTATTCTCAAAAGGTAAGAGAAACCTACACGCAGGTCAGATAAGGGTAAAGTTTTGCCATCCTACTAAGTGCAAGTGACGGTTTTACCCGCACAATCACGAAAGGGGAAGCAAAACTTCACACCTATTATCAACCACGTTCAAAGGTTAACTTATCCTCAAAAGGTAAGAGAAACCTACACGCAGGTCAGATAAGGGTAAAGTCTTGTCATCCTACTAAGTACAAGTGACGGTTCTACCCGCACAATCACGAAAGAGGAAGCAAAACTTCACACCTATTATCAACCACGTTCAAAGGTTATTATTCTGAACACTTGGAAAATTGCTAATTTAAAACTAAGTATGCAAGTCATAAGTTTATAAAGCAAGGAACCCAAATAAGGAAATAACAATCTTATACGCAAAAAGATTAATATTTCAATGATATATTACAACAGTGGCCGGGTAACTACCCGCCTAAAAGAAATCTATACAAAGCTAAGTCTATCCTAGCGGTGGGAAGAGATCTTCAGGATCAGGCTTCAGGGCCACCTCCGCTTGGACCAGCACCGTCAGAGTGCGGCTGCCCAAGGAAAGCCTTAAGGATGTTGAGCCCATCATCAGCAGCAGCAGCTTCATTCACCTTCTCCACCACTGGATGCGGGAAGGCAGCATACTGGTTCACAGCTTGGTCATAAGCAGCTTCAGTATTAACATTGAATAAAGGGAAGTTGGAGGGCGGAAAGCCTCTCTCAGCAAACCCTAGACCAAGCAGGAAGCCAGTCTTCTCCCCATCCTCATGAGAAGCGTTGAGGGCTGCGCTCATCGCATCGTCATAAGAGGTCTCTGAAAGGACCCGACGCACAACCTACAAAAGAAAATTACAAGTTAGAACATTTTCTAATTACGAGCGGAAAGCGTAAAGAAAAAGTTAAAGATACCTGAGGCAACGCTTCTCGAAGCAGCCATTGGAGGGTAGCTTGACTTTCTTTGTAAGCACGTTCGGCTCCGCTTTTATCAAGGTTGGCAAGTTGAACTTCCTTGGCGGCAGCTTCTTCGACGCTTTTGAGTTTCCTTTCAGTACGGTCAAGCACCCCCCTCTGGTCAAGGATCTCCTGCAGCTTCTTGGCATCTTCCATTGCCAAGGCGTCATGAGCATGCTGAAGAGCCTTTAATTTGCATTTAAGCTGCTCATTCTCTTCGCGAAGTGGCTCAGCAACAGCTTCAGCCTTGGCAGCCCTCTCAGTTGAGTTTCGCGCAGTCTCCTTGGCCAGCCGAAGCTGTTCATTCACAGCTTGGGCAGCCTTGGAGCGGGCCTCGAGTCGCGCCTGGACTTCAACCTCGAGGGCCTTGAATGCCTTCTCCTTCTCGGCTGCGGCAGCGGCCAACTGCCGGTTCTCCTACCGAAGAGCCCGCGCTTCAGATATATCTTTGGCGCGAGCTGCTTTTAACTTGTCGTTTTCACGACAAAGCAGCTCGACGCGGGGCTGCGTTCGGGCCTGGAGAACCCGAAGCTCATTGGTTAGCCTACCCTCTTGGTAGCTAGCCATGGCTTCCCCCAACGCACCATAAGGAGCAGCGTGGCGAGCCCAGTCCACGCACTCCACAGGGGTGCGAAGGGTTGTTCCTCGGCGTATGTTCCATCTTGGAACATACACTTCATTGGAATCCGACACTGCAAAAGAAACAAAAGCAGTTAGGAAAAGATGATAAAAATATGTAAGGGAAAAAGAACCCTACGTACCTGTAGGGTCAATAACAGGCCGATAGCCGCCAAACCCATCACCTGAACCTAAAGGAAATCCATCCAACAGGTCAGGCAGACGGGAAGGTGGCATAGATCGGCGGGAAGCCTGGCGCATACCTGATGGTCCGGCCGTCGGTGCCGGTGGCGCAGGTATAGTGGCAGCCGCTGTGGCAGCAATGGTTGGCGCCACCTCCTCAGCAACAGTAACCGCCGGCTCCGTGAAAGATGCTGTAAAAATTGCACTCACGGCCGGCGGAGACACCTTCTCAGCTGGAACAGCCTCAGGAAGGCTGGTACCAGCGGAAGCAGGCGTAGACGCCTGGGTCGACGCCTCGGGAAGGCTGACCGAGCCTACCGTCATTGGCGGGGGAATACTTGCTCCAACTCCACCCTGGAATGCGTCAACATCCACACCTGCACAAGCAAAAGTGTTAGAAAAATTTATTTGAAACAACAAATCTAGACAAGAATTATGGGGGTACTCACGGGGTTTCTTGAGCTTGAACGCACGGACGAGCGGGGGCGAACCCGATGGTGCCGGCCTCTTGACACCGGCAACCGTCGTCGTCACTGCCTCCCCGGAGGTAACAGCTACAGCCTCCGGAACGGTGGTCTCCTCACCACCGGGCTTCCCCGCCACCTCTGCATTATCTGACTCCGAGTCAGATAGGACTACCGGGTCGGCCGTAGAGGCCACCCTCTCCTTGCCTTTCCCGACGGCAGCCTTTTTCTTCCGCACCAGTGGAGGACCTTCTGCGGATTCCTCAGAAGAAGAAATGTCAACTCCAGCAGCAGGCACAGCATTGAGAGGTTCAGGGTAGAAGATAGGCTTACCTGGCCGTCGGTGGCTCAGGATCTCTTGGCCTGGCGGGTAAACCTCCACGAACCGACCCGCGGTCTGCTCTAAGATGGCAACTCGTTCTCGTCCAGAGCACGAGTACCCATCCGCGCGGGACCATCTTCCTCCCGCGGGTTCAGGAGCGACTGAAGATCGTTCCCCTCTGAAATCAACAAGAAAGTTAGTAAAAATCGAAGTCAGCAAAATGAAACAAGACGTACCATAAGGGACAGAGTTCGAACCATATTCAAGGACGATCGGAACCTTATCCGCATTCGCCGCCTTCCACACCCGGCTCATCCCCAACATCACCATCGCCGACTCCGGAAAACGGAAAACCGGGGACTGGACCCGGGAAATCTTCGAGAACCATTCCGCCTCCTCGTAGTTGAGGGCGGGAAGGTTCGGAAGCGCCTGGCCATTCTTGAACTTCATGGCGATGGGGATGGCGCGAGCGGATATGAAGAAGAACTCTCTTCTCCATGAGCGAAGACTTCGCTCGGTGGTACAAATCTTTAAACCCTTGATACGGGTTGTAAGAGTGTACCACCCTTGGATGCACCTCCATGTATAGAAGGTCATCAGGCGGTCAACGAGGGGCTCAAGGCCCAGTATCCGGCACACCCACTCAAAGTGCCGGACCTTGGCAATGGCCATGGGGTGCACCTCTGTCAGGTGCACACCGTGCCTCTCTAGTACACGGTACACAAACTTTGTCAACGGAAACCTAAGGTTTCCGTAGACAAAGAATGCAGCATAAACCCCGATCTTGCCACTAGGGGCATCGTACACAGTATGGTGGGGTTCAGGAAACTCAGGCTCGAGAGACTCGAGCATGAACTTCCTGACGATATACTGGTACAGATCGACAGGAACACTGGCATTCGCCAGCAGTCCTCTGGTCATCAGCATCATGAGAAGACATGGTGGAAGAAAGACGAAAAAGAGATTTCAGGGTAATGCTTTACTGAACAGAAAAATTCGCCGGAAATTACTTGAGAAGAAGAGATGAAAGTGGAAAGTGTGGATTGCAAATAACCCTCCCCCCCTTTATATAGTAATCGCAATTAATGCGGTGAATTTAATGCGGAGGAGAGAGAAATCAAATGTGCAATGAAACTATGACACGTGGCAAAAAGCAGACTGGCAACAGCTGTTGACAGGACGTGTGCCGGTAATTTCGCGGCCACGCGCCCGAAAAAATCGCGCCCACAGCGCCTGAAAAAGCGTCTGGAATGACCATATAATGTCACGTCACCATAACTTCCTGCACGTCCTGACACAGTCAGAAGAAACCGTCGCGCGACGTTTCAGAGGTTTGGACTGTTCCTATCTTTCCACCAACCTTTCGAATTTCAAAATTCAAAATTTAAAAAAAAAAAAAAAAAAAAAAAAAAAAAAAAGAAGCGGGAAAATACCCCCTTTCCTTGGCGAACAAGTAACCATAAGACGGATGCGGGTACAGTGTTAAGGCAAAACCCTTCACATACCTAGCACCCGCAGGGAATTGAAGCCAAGAAAACCTTGGCGAACAAGTAACCATAAGACGGATGCGGGTACAGTGTTAAGGCAAAACCCTTCACATACCTAGCACCCGCAGGGAATTGAAGCCAAGAAAACCTTGGCGAACAAGTAACCATAAGACGGATGCGGGTACAGTGTTAAGGCAAAACCCTTCACATACCTAGCACCCGCAGGGAATTGAAGCCAAGTACCTCGGCAACCAAGTAACTATAAGACAGGTGCGGGTACAGTGTAAAGGCAAAACCCTTCACATACCTAGCACCCGCAGGGAATTGACGCCAGGAATACCTTGGAAGTAAAGTAACCGTAAGACGAGCGCAGGTACAGTGTTAAGGCAAAACCCTTCACATACCTAGCGCTCCGCTGGGAATTGAAACCAAGAAGGATCTTCTGGGCAATGCTTGCGGAAAAGGAAATAACATCCCCGCATAGCGGGAACGTCGAGAACTACGTTGTTTAAAAGCTCCAGGATGGAATTGGTGGTTTTAACATT